>NC_073379.1:91388891-91493891 GCF_028641065.1 Leucoraja erinaceus | reverse complement strand
CACCCTCTCCAGAGCCTCCACATCCTTCCCGTAATGGGGTGACCAGAACTGCATGCAATACACTAATTACCCCATTCCCAGTTCCCCCATCAATAAAATATTAAGTTATACAGTACTGAAACGGGCCCTTTGGCCCATTAAGTCTGCTTTGACCGTAATGCACCAATTATACAATGCTTTTTTTAGTCACCCCACATTCTGATGAGAATGTACACAAATTTACATTTGCCAATTAACCTACCTATCCGAATGTTTTTGGGATGTGGGCGGAAAATGGCATCCAGCGAAAACCCACATAGTCACAAAGAAACAGGCAAACTCCACACAGACACCAATAGCATTCAGGAATGAACCTAAGTTGATGGAGTTGTGCGGCAATAGCTCTACAATCTGCACCACTCGTGTATATATGCTTTAGATAATTAGATCAATGTTTCACCTCGTTGGAAACTCTGCTTGAAATTGACACAGCACATAGTACAGCAGATGTTCAATTGGGACCAAATGCCCAGCCAATTTGCTTTCAGTTTTCATATTCATGAAAATGGCATCAAAGAAAGCTTCTGACATTGAACATAAAAAGAGCATGCAAGTTTATTAGCCCAGCTCAGAAAATAGTTAGCTGTACCGATTTGGTCAGCATGATAATCTGCAAATCGGTTCATTACAAAACAAATTGGATCTACTGCTGCGGAAGGTGCTAGCGATTTGAAGCCAGAGTTTCTCGACTTTATTGAAGATGAATGCAATCAACCCAATCCTTACCTTTTTGATGGAACATTCACGGAAGAGTGTTCTCCTACCACTGGAGACACAAGAAACTGCAGATGCTGGAATCTTGACCAAAACACAAAATAGTGGAGGAACTCGGCTGGTCATGCAGCATCTGTGGAAGGAATGGACAGACGATGTTTTGGGTTAAGACCCTTCATTAGACTCATTCTCCTATGACTAACCACCCTCACAAATATATAAAAGATGCCCATACCACCCTCCACCTTCTCCCACTCTATTCCATCACACACATACATCACAAACACCGCCTTAAGGTTTTGAAGTTTCGTATGTCAAATACACATCTACTCTATTGAATAAGGAATGTCAAATTAATTACAAAATTGTCAAATTATGTCAAAATATGTCAAAATTAAAATGTGGTTAGCAGATCTGCCAAAATCAATAACTAGAGCAAGAAAGTAGACTTTGTATACTTCTCATATTCAAAGTCATGTATTCAATCCTGCTTTATATAAAACTTTTATTTACCCAATCTCTCCTTGCGGCTGCAGGAACAGAGAAATCCATCATTTGAAATCCATGGTAAACCTCCTCTGCACCCTCTCCATGCCTCCACATCCTTCCCGTAAATGGGGTGACCAAACTGCATGCAATACACTGTAACTAGAACTTTCCAATATCCATAGCCCCATTTCCATCAATAAAATATTAAGTTATACAGTACTGAAACGGGGGCCCTTTGGCCCATTAAGTCTGCTTTGACCGTATGCACCAATTATACAATTGATTTTTTTAGTCACCCCACATTCTGATGAGAATGTACACAAATTTACATTTGCCAATTAACATACCTATCCGAATTTTTTTGGGTTGTAGGCTTAAATTGGCATCCAGCGAAAACCCACATAGTCACAAAGAAACAGGCAAACTCCACACAGACACCAATAGCATTCAGGAATGAACCTAAGTTGATGGAGTTGTGCGGCAATAGCTCTACAATCTGCACCACTCGTGTATATATGCTTTAGATAATTAGATCAATGTTTCACCTCGTTGGAAACTCTGCTTCAAATTGACACAGCACATAGTACAGCAGATGTTCAATTGGGACCAAATGCCCAGCCAATTTGCTTTCAGTTTTCATATTCATGAAAATGGCATCAAAGAAAGCTTCTGACAGTGAACATAAAAAGAGCATGCAAGTTTATTAGCCCAGCTCAGAAAATAGTTAGCTGTACAGATTTGGTCAGCATGATAATCTGCAAATCGGTTCATTACAAAACAAATTGGATCTACTGCTGCGGAAGGTGCTAGCGATTTGAAGCCAGAGTTTCTCGACTTTATTGAAGATGAATGCAATCAACCCAATCCTTACCTTTTTGATGGAACATTCACGGAAGAGTGTTCTCCTACCACTGGAGACACAAGAAACTGCAGATGCTGGAATCTTGACCAAAACACAAAATAGTGGAGGAACTCAGCTGATCATGCAGCATCTGTGGAAGGAATGGACAGACGATGTTTTGGGTTAAGACCCTTCATTAGACTCATTCTCCTATGACTAACCACCCTCACAAATATATAAAAGATGCCCATACCACCCTCCACCTTCTCCCACTCTATTCCATCACACACATACATCACAAACACCGCCTTAAGGTTTTGAAGTTTCGTATGTCAAATACACATCTACTCTATTGAATAAGGAATGTCAAATTAATTACAAAATTGTCAAATTATGTCAAAATATGTCAAAATTAAAATGTGGTTAGCAGATCTGCCAAAATCAATAACTAGAGCAAGAAAGTAGACTTTGTATACTTCTCATATTCAAAGTCATGTATTCAATCCTGCTTTATATACTTTTATTTCATTTTAGTATTCATGGCTTGGCATGCAGGAACAGAGAATTACTCATTTGAAATCCATGGAGGAACTGGATAATTCAATGAATGTGTTATACTGCCAGAGCTGAAAGGGGTGTGCAATTATAGTCGACAGATGTAACTAGAACTTTTTCAATATAAATATTGCCATAGCTACTCAAAATGTGAAAAGTTGACACGAGTGATAATGAATGCAGAGAAGAAATACATGTAGAAGAGATTTCTTTATTTAAGGTTATAGATTTGTTTCACTGAGAAAAGCGTATTTTCTTTTGAATCTCACAAAGAGAAGATTGGACAATTCCTGTGATCCTTTTGTGGTCTGATACTTAAACATAGTTAACACCAAATTAATCACAGTGAGAACATTTCTTATCACCTGGTTAGTACATTCACAACTAGACTTGTCTGCTGATATATCTATAATACTAAAACTCTTCGGCTTGCTTGTGGCTGTGTGTGTGTCTCAATGTCTAGTTAATTCCTATTTTCTTCCAAACGCTAGGCTATGGCCTTCCCGTTTTCACACATCCTACTCACATTTTTCCCCGTCGAGGCGATAAACATCTTCCCGTCGCATTCTCACCTATATTTCCAAAATTAATAATCATTTACTGTTTTTAAATCAGCCCGAAAACTCACAATGCACTCGCAAGGCAGGATGGGACACTCTGGGGGGGAGAGGCACTCCAGTGTTCGCGGTGAACGAGGAGTGGTGGCCGCCACCCAACGCCCGGTGGGGAGGATGGTTCTGGAGCTGGAGTGAGGGCCGAGTCGGGGCTTGGGATGGGGCCATGACCGGGGCCGAGAAAGAAGCCGCCACTGGAACCAAGGACGGACCTGGGTCCCTGGTCAGGGACGAGCCCGGATATAAAGTTGGGGCCTGCACTGGAGTCCAGGCGGCGGCCGAGCTGACAGCTGGAACCAGGGCCAGGCCGAGTACAAGAACCAGGCCGAGCTCCAGGCCCTGGCGCTGCTCTACGACCTGGGTAGGTCCAGAGGCAGGGAATGGGAGTGAGGGGAGGAGGATGAGGGAAATGAGGAGGAGGGAGGTGGGGGGGGAGAGGGGGGTAGTAGAGGAAGATGGGGGGGGGGGGGGTGGGTGGAGGAGGGAGATGGGGAAGTGTGGAAGAGGGAGATGCCCCTCCCTCTCTACCCTCACCCCACCCTCACTCCCCCCTCCCTCTCTCTCCCCCCTCCCTCTCTACCATTCCTCCCCCCAACTCTACCCCCTCCCTCTCTCTGCCCCTTTCCCTCTCTACCTACTCCCTCTCCACCCTCCCTCTTTACCCTCCCCTCCCTCTCTAACCCTCCCCCTCCCTCTCTACCCTTCCCCCCCCCCTACCCCCCTCCCTCCTCTCCCCCTCCCCCCCCCCCCCCTCCCTCCCTCTCTACCCCCCCCCCCCTCTCTCTCTCCTCTCTACCATCCCTCCTCCTCTAACCCCCCCCCCCCACTCTGGGGATTGAAGAGAAGGAGGAGGGGGGGCTGGGGGAGGAGGAGAAATTAGCCATGCCTGCACAGTTGGGGACTATGGTGAGTGGTGCAACATTGCGTTGTGTGAACGGCTTGCATTGGGGAACGGGTGAGTGGTGGAATTTTGCGTTGGAGGAGCAGACTGCACTTGGTCTAGTATCTATACTAAAATACACCGGATAGCGCCGTCAGTGATGGCAGCCTCGCCAACAGTCTGTCTGTCTTTTCTTTTTTTTTTGTTATTTTTAGTGTGTTTTAAAAGTATGTGTTATACTTTTACTGGCGACCTTGCTCGAGGTTGATTTTGAGCCCCATCGTGGGGCCATGGACTTACCATCAGAAGCCTGTGATCCCCTGCCTGGGATCAACGCTCCAATCGCAGCCTGCGGATTTCACCATCGAGGAGCTCGCAGTCTCGTGATGTTGGGAAGCTCCAAAGTCATAGCAGGTTCGACCAGCCCCGACCCGGGGTCCGATCGCCCGTTGCGGGGGAGCTGAGATCCCCCGATGTGGGAGCTTGATCACCCCAATGCGGAGGGCTCCACCACCGGCTACGGGAGCCAAGATCATCCCGACAACGGAAGGCTCGAGGTCCCCGACCACGGGAGAACAAAGAAGGGAAGAGATTGAACTTTTTTTTACTTTCCATCACAGTGAGGAATGTTGGGGAGTCGCTGTGGTGGATGGTCATGTTTAAAATGTATTTTGCCGTCTTGTTGCTCTTTATTGGAATGACTGTATGGCAAAGAGAAAGGGGAGAGGGTGGACAATAAATGTTAGACATTTTCATATTTTTTTACAGATCACAGCAATGGAGGAAAGTCTATCCTTGCTTGGATCTCTGGAGCGCTAGTAAGGGTGTTGTGGGCTGAAGGGTCTAGTTTCCAGAGGGCTAGTATGGACATTGTGGACTGAATGGATTCTTGGAAGTAGTTCAGTAAGTCATGGCTGGTGAGCTGGCAGTTCACTAAGTCATGGCTGGTGGGCTGGCACCTCATTAGGTCACTTACAGCTGGTGTTTAAAATGGAAACATAGAAACATTTCAATTACTCATGGCTGGTGTGCACCGTAATCCATCATCACTCATGGCTGGTGTGGTGGATCCCCTTGGCCACAAGGGCCACATCTAACTCCCTCTTAGTTCACTCAGTCCTTGTCCCCCCCCCCCCTTCACCCCCCCCCCCCCCCCCCCCCCCCCCCTACCTGCCATCCTCTGTCATTCCCCTTTCCCAATCGGCCACACACATTCAGTCCATCTCCCCTCAACCTTCCCCCCCCCCCCATGCACTTAGTGGCTCTCCGACAGCGCAGCCATTCCTGCCTATTAGGTTCCCATTGTGATGAAGAACATGGCAAGTGGAAAAAGGATTTATTAAAGTTTAAAATATGAATGATTCTTAAAATATAACAACAATTTAAATGTTAAAGATGAGATTTATTACGTTATTTCTTGTTGTGTCTTCTTGCTGTGTTCTGCTGCTCACTGCCTCATGATGTCTCTTTGCTGTTAATAAAAAAAGAGACAATTTTAATATAGAGAGATTGAGCGGTCAAATTTTAACAAAGGAAGTCTGAGAATTTACCTCAAAATCCATCAAAGAGTGCAGGGCAGCAAATCCAATCTCACAGCCCCCCAAGAGTGCAGGCTATAAATCCAATCTCACAGCACCTGAAGCGGAGTGCAGGCCACAAATCCAATCTCACAGCACTCCAAACAGAGTGCATGCCGCAAATCCAACCTCACAGCACTCCAAGCAGAGTGCAGGCAGCAAGTCCAACCTCACAGCACTTCAAGCGGTGTGCAGCCCAGTAAATCCAATTTGACAGCATTTCAAGCAGAGTGCACACACATACACTCACACACACACACACACACAGACTCACACACACACACACACACACACACATACACTCACACCCACACACACCCACACACACCCACACACACACACACACACACACACTCACACACACAAATGCACTCACACGCGCAAACACTCACACACTCATTCAGGAACAGCTTCCTGACAGCCATCAGGCTATTAAACATAGCGAATAAGCTCTAAACTACAAAATACTATATTATTTGTACTATTTGTTATTTATTGAACACTCACACACACCCTTCACCTTACACACTCACACCCTCCACCTTACACACACACACCGTCCACCTCACTCACTCACACACAGACTCTCACACACACCCACCTCACACACACACACACAGACACACACAGACAAACACAGGCAAACACACACACAGACACACACACAGACTCTCACCCACACCCACCTCACACACACACACACCCACCTCACACTCACACACACACACTCACACACACACACACACGCAAACACACACACAGACACCACACACATACACCACACACACATACACACACACACACACACACACACACACACACACACACACACACACAGCCACACACAGCACACACCATATATATGGCAGTAAACTCTCTTGAGCAAGACTTTTGAACTAAACACACTCGGATTTAACAAATAAACTATTTCAGTTTCAAATACAGGCAGGGCAGCAGGCCAAACAACTCGTTTCATTTTCATCAAGGGCTAACAAATCATTTATTCAAGTACATTGCACACTCACAGTTGAGTTGAGTTGATCCACAGCAGAATGAGAGTCTTGGCCTCTCCCTCGCGATCTTGCAGACAGACTGAGTCACGTGCAACATCCAGGCTTTTATAGCCCCGCCCCCCACCCCCCGGAAGGGGCATGACCTTCATGCCAGTGATTGACAGGAGAGAGAATCTCAAGACTTTTTAAACACTAATAACTCTTTTATTTGTCATCGATTGGAAAACTCCTCGGGGCCTGATCAGCGGAGGAGGACTGGATGGAGTAAGATGGCCAAAAATCCCAGCCGTACGTGGTAGCGTTTTTTTCTAAAATCAATGCACAGCGCAAACAGGAAGTGGTCAAGATGGGACTTTTAATTATAAAGATGTACAAAGTCATAGTTGGATCTGATGTCAATCTTAAATATATACTGTAATTGTATCTGACAAAAGCTATCTGCTATCGTCTCACACTTTAAAATATTCAAAGCCCTTTATCTTATTCAGTCATTCATTGTATATTTTGAAATTCAACAATTACTCTAGATGATCTGATCTTACTAACTTTTTTTTACATTTTTTAATTTTATTTTATTAGAAGTACAATCATATGGCACCAAAGTGCCTAATATATATTTTCATAATACATTTTATGTACAGCTACTTTTTATTTTTTGTTATATTAAAGAAAGATTAAAATAAGAAAAATAAGTTAGATAGTAAAGGATAGAAAGACGTGAGATATATAGTGTGTGAAGAAAAAGAAAAAAGACGAATGAGTGAAGAAAGTTGAGAAAAAGAAAATAGAAAAAAGAGAATAATCTTGACCAATCCTCGTCCAGTCCTGAAACAGTTATTTTTTACAATTGTGTTGCACCATATGATTCCAAAAAGACGACAAATGGAGACCAACTCGTTATGAATTGGTCTGAGTTATCCATTAGGAGGAATCGCATTTCCTCAAGATGTGCGGTGACCAACATACTTGCAATCCACATTTTAAGCGTTGGTATTGATGTATTTTTCCAAAATTTAAGTATTAATTTTTTTGCTATTATTAAACCATAGCTAAAAAATAAATTTTGAGATGTGTTCAATTTATTCCCATCTTCCATTACGCCAAATATAATCATTTCAGTATTAGGTTCCATTCTTATCTTGAATAATTTTGTAAATATTTCGAAAATATCACTCCAGAATCTATAAAGTTTTATGCAGGAAACTAAGGAGTGTGTTATAGTTGCATTTTGGGATAGACATTTATCACAAATGGCGTATATATTTGGATAAAATTTGTTCAATCTTGTTTTTGAATAATATAATCTATATAAAATTTTTAATTGAATTAGATTATGACTTAAATTAATCGAACATTTGTGAATATATATCAAGTACTTTTCCCATGTAACCTTCGTAATTTTTATCATTAGTTCCCGTTTCCACTCTTCTCTAAGTACCTCTGTCGATGGTAGGTCTATATTTAGAATACTATTATATAAATATGATATTAATTTTTGTGAGTCAGCTTCAATATTCATTGCTTCTTCCAATAATTCAGGAGTTATTTTTTGATATCCTTGTATATATTTTTTCATGAAATCGCAAATCTGAAGATATTTAAAATATTGGTTGTTTTTCGGTTTAAATTTTAATTGTAATTGTTGGAATGATAGTAGGTTTCCCATTTTGTACATATCCTCGATCCTTCTAATTCCGAGACTTTCCCATTGGTTATATGTCTTATCAATAAGAGATGGTTTAAATAAAGGGTTATTCGCTATTGGTATTAACAATGATTGATTTCTTAATTTTAAAGATAATTTTATTTCTTTCCAAATTCTTATTGTACCATATATAATTGGGTTCTTCTTATATATTGTGTTATTCAGTTTTTTTCGGGGAGAAGAGGATCGTTCCTATATTACAAGGATGACAATCCTCTTTCTCCATTTTTCTCCATTCTGTCTGTTGGGTAGAACTATCCAGCCAGTAAATTATATTCTTAATATGCACTGCCCAGTAATAATACATAAAATTCGGAAGTGAAAGTCCCCCGACCTCTTTTGGTTTACATAAGTGTTTTTTTGTAATTCTATGTGATCTATAGTCCCAAATAAAATTAGTAATATTAGAGTGTAATTTTTTTTTTTAATATTTTGGTATATATACCGGTATAGACTGAAATAGGTATAGTAATTGTGGTAGGAAGATCATTTTTATTGCATTTATTCTACCTAATAATGATAAAGGAAGTGTTTTCCAAAATTTAATCAGCGTATTAATTTTATTTAATAAAGGTATAAAATTAGCGTTGAATAATGCTTTATATTTTATAGTAATCTGAATACCCAAATATTTAAATTTTTCTGTTGCGATTTTAAAGGGGAACTTCAATAAGTGTGTAGGTTCTTGAGGTTTTAATGTCATGATTTCACTTTTATTCCAGTATATTCTATATCCAGAAAAAGACCCAAATTCCTCTATTAAATTTAATAAATTTGGTATGGTCGTTTGTGACTTTGTAATATATAAAAGTATATCGTCTGCATATAATGAGATTTTACTCTTTGAGTCCCTGGATAGCCCTGAATATTTGGATGAATTCTTATACTTTCTTATACTCAGGCAGGAGGAGCCATCTTTGGGAACGGCTGCTAACCAGCAGCCGTCCGTTTAATTCACTTTTTTTTGATGTTTTTAGTAAGTCCTGTGCTTCGTCCGTTGGAGAAATGGACTTTTTAATGTGGGGGGTAGGGGGTAATTTTACTTCTAGGTCCCTACCTGGTCGGTGAGGCAGCTTTTTCTCCGGGCTGCCCCGTCGACCCATCCTCGTGGCCTACCAGCGGGCGTGCAGTGGCGTTTCCTGGCAGGGACCGCCCAGCACCTCGGCTTCGCTGGCGGCACAACGCTGGAGCGCTATCGTGGAGCGGAGCGGGCGATGCCTGGGTCGCCGCGCTGGATCGACGCGCTGGAGCTCTGGTGAGCTGTGACCGTCGAGATCAACACCTCCTGGCTGCGGGTCTGCGGAGCGGAGCGGGCGGCGCTGACTCTGGGAGCTCCAACCCGGCGTGGCCTTGTCGGCTTCGGAAGCCGCGGTCCCCAGCTAGGAAGCGGCCGTTCCAGGTGGCCCAGCCGCTGAGAGGACTCTCCCGACGCCGGGGCAACACCACCCGGCCAGAATGGCCAGGAACATCAGGCCTCCGTAGAGGCAATAGCGGAGGCCTCAATAGGCCTGACTTTGGGTGAACTAGGGATGGGGCTGGACATTGTGCCTTCCCCCACAGTGGTTACCACTGTGGGGGGATGATTTTTTCCTGTGTGTAAGTTAATATGTTAATCTGTGTCCAAGATGGCTGTCGGAAGGGAGAGTGGACGCTGGCGCGCTTTAGCTGCCGCTGCTCTCTCTTTCACATTGTGTTTTTTGATTTTTTTGTCTTTGGAGCGATTTCTGTCTTTAATTTGTGTATTGGTGATGTCCTTATTATTTATTTTACTCCGACTATATGTTTGTTGTCTTCTGTTAATTTCTGTAAGGTGTCCTTGTGATTTTGAAAAGCGGCTGAAAATAAAATTTATTATTATTATTATTACTTTCAGCCAGGGGTTCTATCATAAGGGCAAATAGCAGGGGTGATAACGCACATCCCTGCCTATTACCCCTTGATAGTTGAAATTTTTGAGATAACATGTTGTTAGTTAAAATTCTTGCCATCGGTTTATCATACAATAATTTTACCCATGTTATAAAATTCTCTCCCATATTAAATTTTTGCAGTACTTTATATGTATTGCTACTCTACCTGATCAAATGCTCTCTCTGCATCTAAATAAATAATTGATATATCTTCTTCCTCTACTTTATGCGAGTACATTATATTAAACAGGCGTCTCAAATGATTAAATGAGTATCTTTTGGGTATAAACCCCGTTTGATCAGGGTTTATCAATTTACTAATATATTTGCTTAATCTTCTTGCTAAAGTCTTTGCTAAGATTTTCTGATCTGTATTTAAAAGTAATATAGCTCTGTATGACCCCGGATCTTCTAAATCTTTATCTTTTTTTGGAATAAGCGTAATAGTTGATTCTGTTAGTGTTTCAGGTAGTTTGTTTTCTTTAAAAGCATGGGAGTATAAATTAAATAAATAAGGGGTCGTTATCTCATAAATTTTTTATAAAATTCATTACTAAAACCATCTGGTCCCGATGTCTTACCATTTTTCAACGATTTTATTGTTTCACATATTTCTTTGATTGTAATTTGAGCTCCAAGTTCCTCTTGTTCCAAAAGGTCCAGTTTTGGAAGATTACAGTTATCTAAAATTTTTTTAATTTTACTATCTTCTATTTTAATTTTAGATGTGTATAAATTTTGGTAAAATTGAGCAAATCTATTATTAATATCTTTAGGTAGTATTAGTAATTCACCTTTCTCTGATTTAATTTTGGTTATAGTATTTTCCTTTTCTTGTTTTTTCAATTGGCGAGCTAAAAGCTTATGTGGTTTGTCACCAAACTCAAAATGTTCCTGTTTTGTAATTTGGAATAGTCTTATTACTCTTGCCGATAAAATTCGATTAAGTTTAAATTTCAGTAATATTATCTTATTGTGTTTATCTGTCGTGGAATCTTTAGCATTATCTAACTCTAACTGTCTGATTTCTTGTTCTAACAACATTTGTTCTGTCTTATTCTTTTTATTTTGAAAACTTTGATATGAAATTATAATTCCTCTAATAAATGCCTTAAAAGTTTCCCATAATAAAGAAGGCAAAGTACCTGGTGTATCATTTGTATCAAAAAAAAGTTTCATATGTTGTTTTAAATATTGATAGCCTTGCAAGTCATTTAAAATATGTGTATTAAACCTCCAAAAATACTTTTTACCCGGCATTCCCTCAAATTTTACTGAAAATGTCAACGGAGAGTGATCTGAGATACTAGTAATGTGGTATGTTGGATTGTTTGTATATGGCATTAATTTCATATCCACTAAAAAATAATAAATTCTTGAATAGGTTTTATGTACCAAAGAGTAAAACAAGTATTCCCTTCCAGTTCCCTTCCAACTGGATTAGCAGATCTCCATACATCTATTATATTAGTATTTTTTATATATGTATTTAGAAGTTCACTAGTCTTAGATTTTAAATTACTCCTCCTTTGTTTTGCTGATTTATCTAGATATGAATCTAAAACACAGTTAAAGTCCCCCCCCCTATTATCACATTTTGGTAATTAAACTCTGATATTATATCTATAATTTTATCAAAAAATTGGGGATTGTCAAAATTCGGAGAGTAAATATTTATCATAGTTAGCGGGGTTGCATAAATTTCTCCCGAAACTATATATCTTTCCTCTTTATCTGATATAGTATTCTTTAATTTAAAAGGAATACCTTTTCTAATAAGAATAGCTGTACCCCTAGATTTAGACGTAAATGAGGAGCAGTATGTTTGGCCTATCCACTTCGCCTTTAATCTCATTTGTGTTTGTTGTTTCATGTGCGTTTCCTGCAAAAACATTATGTCGCTTTTCAAAGATTTTAGTTGGGCAAAAATTTTACCCCTCTTAATTGGTTCATTGGCACCCCTTATATTCCAACTACAGAATGTAATTCCTCCATTCTTTATTTGTATATCGTCTTGCATTGTAAATCAAGATAATATTCCTGAATCATATGGTGCAACCAAATACCTCAGAATTCTGGGAGTTGGGTGGTCATCCCGAGTTATTAGATTTATATTGCATCTCCTTCTTGTAAAGTGCCTTAGAAAAAGAAAGAAAAAATGTGATATACAATTACTTACAAAAAAAAAGGAAATAAAAATCTTGATTGTGCTTAAAAAAAAGGTGCTATTAAGGTATCTAAGAAAAGATACCTTAAAGACGTATAGCCATCAATGATGGCAAAAAAATGTATAGACCTCCGTGATGTTGTTATACATTAAGCTCCTCCCCCTTGGTAGAGCCTCATAAAAAGTTACATACCGTTTCATATTTTGTCTTTTCTTATATGAATTTATCAAACCAGCGCCAGTGAACGCCGAAAGAAATCAGGAAAAGACATAAGAAATAAAAAACCAAATATAAAACACAACATATACACGATTATATAAGTATATATGTCTTTCCAACATCTAATCTTAATCTAATCTAAACTTTACCATATATATCCACCCAGGATTCTTACATAATATCCCATTCTTTAACTACCATACAAGCAGGTACCAACACCATACAAGCAGGTACCAAAGGGTTAACTACCATACAAGCAGGTACCAAGGGGTTAAACTTTGAGCTTTTCGTTCAAGGTGAAATATGGCCATGGCTCTCCAAAAACACATTCCAGAGAGATAAGCTTTATAATTGTCTGGAAAGCTCGGCCATTTTAACCAGTTCAAAACTCTATCATAAGAATTAAAAAGTTCAATCTTCTTCCTTGTCGACAGCTTCCCCCGATGTTTTCTTAACGATATCCTCTGCATACTTTAAAGCTTTTCCGGGATCTGTAAATGAGCGTTCAGTGCCGTTATAAGATACCTTCATTCTACCGGGAAATACGACCCCATATCTAATTCCGGGGCCATCCTTCAGAGTGTGTCTTGCCGGTGTGAACAATCTCATTCTCCGGACTACCTCGGGTGGGTAATCGCGGAAGATTCGAACATTATCCCCACGGTATGACAGCTTCTTCCCATGGGTAATCTTTCTCAATAATAAATTCCACTGAAGAGATATCACGGAATTTCACAATTATCTGTCTTGAATAATTTGTTCCTCTTGCAACATGCCCAACTCGGTGAGCGACGTCTATTCTTGGTTCTTCCGACAGTTCAAAGACATCTTTGAGTAAATCAGTAACGAAAGTACATGCTTGAGATTCATGTCCCTCTCGTCCTTCCTCTACTCCGAGAATCCTCAGATTTTGTCTTTGAGATCTTGCTTCCAGGTCCAGACATTTATCAGTCATTCTTCCAAGTTTTTCCTCTTCAGTTTTCTGTGATTTTTTCAAACTACTTATTTCCGTGACCATCTCTTTTATCTCATTCTCCATCTCTTCCATTATCTCATCCAGTTTTCCGATATCATCCTTCACACCTTTAAATTTCTTGTTGTAATCATTTTCAATTCTGACACACTCTGACTTTAGTCTCTTATCAAATTCCTTATATTGCTTCTTCAGTTCTTTTAACTCACTGCAAGTATTATCAATTTTTTGAGAAATTCTTTCCATGCTAGTCTCCGTACTCGTCGTATTACTCTCCATATTAGTCTCCTGACTCTGCTTGTTACTCTCCATATGAGACTCCATACTCTGCATCTTCTCCAGTGTAATATTGATTGTAGCGGTCATATCTAAAAGCATTTGTTTTACCTCCTTCTCCTACTTGTCTCCTTTTGTCGCCATTTCAAGCAGAAACCCTTGGCTGTAAGATTCTTCTTCTTCTGAACCTTCTTCTGTCGTTTGCAGAGTATCCAATACTTTCTCTAGCTGAAGACTAATAGTGTTTTTCTTAGGTGCCCTTGAGCCTTTTTCTTTGCTCATTTAAAACTCCCGATTTTTACCATTAATCTCCCCGATTTTCACGTCACCTTCTGATGATGTCACCTTTACACAACACCAAGCAGCTCCGGTGAGTTTTTAAAAAAATCAGTGCTGACTTTAAAACGGCTTTTTTTGCAATTTTTACGGGAGAGAAACTCAATGCTGTGCCTTAATGCCCCATGGCGCCACCGGAAGTCTGATCTTACTAACTTGATCGGGTTTTTTGAGGTGATGAAGGTGATCATTGAGGATTGGGTGGAGGACATTGTCCACATGGATTTTAGTAGGGCATTTGATGTATGGATTCAGAACTGGCTTACTGATAGGGGACATAGGGTTGTGGTGAAAGGACAATATTCAACCTGGAGGTCTGTGACCAGTGGAGTTCAACTGGGATTGGGACCTCTGTAGTTTATGACATATATAAATGACTTGGACGTAAATGGAGATGTTAGACACAAAAAGCTGGAGCAACTCAGCGGCACAGGCAGCATCTCTGGAGAGAAGGAATGGGTGACATTTCGGGTCGAGATCCTTCTTCAGACTGAAACTTCAACCAGTCTGAAGAAGGATCTCAACCTGAAACGTCACCAATTCCTTCTGTCCCGAGATGCTGCCTGTCCCGCTGCGTTACTCCAGCTTTTTGTGTCTATCTTTGGTTTAAACCCAGCAACTGCAGTTCCTTCCTACGCAGTAATGTAGATGGGTTGGTTTTGCAGATAACTCCAAGATTGCTGGGGTCACAGACTGTGAGAATGGCTGTCAAAGTATACCATGGATTATAGATCAGCTACAGAATTGGGCAGAGAAATGCAGATGGAGTTTAACCTGAACAAGTGTGAGGTGCTGCAATTTGGGAGTTTGAATGTAGCATACTCTAGAATACTCTCTGTAAGTAGAGTGATAGAGAAGGTATATGGTGTGCTTACTATCATTAGTGGGGCATTAGTAGGCACCTACCTTGACGGAGATGCGACTTTCTTCCTTGTCACTTCTTCGCCTCCCTCCTCGCGCGCGGCCTTACAGCTGGTTTGGTGTGGCCTTTCCCGGAGTAGGGCCCAGAGCTTCAGAGGCGGCGCAGCAGGGCCTTTAACATCGCGGGGCCAGAACTTCAGCGGCGGTGCAGTGATGTAACCATTGGAATCTTCCAACAGGGGTGTTAAATTATATCAGTATCATATCTCTGTGTCCTTCTGTGGAAAGCCAGCAAAATTAAAAAAGAAATTGCACCACATCATTTCTACAAAGTTTCAACTGATCTTCTGCTAGGTTTCATAAGAAGAAAGGGGAGCCTTCAAAGAAATCCTATCTTGAACACCTGGGAACTTCAAGGACCATGTGCTATCAAACATCGGGAAACTTCAAGGACCATGTGCTACTGATTAGCCCATAATTCAAAATAAGAGTCCAATTCACAAAATGCTGCAGTAACTCAATGGAACATGCAGCATCTCTGGATAGAAGGTGAGTGACGTTTCGGGTCGGGACTCCTCCTGACCGAGAGCCAGGGTAGAGGGAGACACAGAAATAAGAATGGGTAAGGAGTGAAAATTAGACATCAAAGGAGATGAAATTCAAAGAACATGTAGAATAGATCATTGTTAGCTAGGAGAAGGATACAACGAAGCATACAAGAGAGAGACAGGGTCGGAAGTACTCCTTACCTGACCGAGCTTCATTTTTTTTTGAGCTTTAAGGGTAGAGGGAGACACAAGTGCAAGAGTGTTGGGAAAAGAAAGCCCCTTAGAAAAGAAGTTAGGGTAAGTAAGTGAGAAATTAGACATCAAAGGAGATGAAATTCAAAGAACAATCGTCTATTATAACATAAACTCCGCAGATCATTGTTTTTTGTTGTTTTACCTCCCGTAGGATACCACTTATTTATTTATTTGTTTATTTAATTACAACGAAGCAGAAACATAGACAAGAATTGGTCTGACAGCATTTCTTCCAGATGTACTAAACTTTGGTTTTTATTCTTGCGCATTTTTCCACCAGTATAAGTTTTTTTCCTTTAGCCTGTACAATTCACAAATACAGCCATCAATCCAAACATCAGCACTCAAAGTATCACAATTCATTTGGAAAAGCCCAGAAGAACCGTAGTGACACAATTTCTTTCAAAACATTTTTAAATTAAAAAAAACATCAAATAAAAGGAGTGCCAGTCCGATCAATAGCAGTCCGTTAATTAAGTCACATTTACATTTTGAGGAATCATAAAGCAATATGGCAGTGAATATGGTGTCTCTGGAAGTGGGTTTGTAGTAGAGAACATCCATTCAGAGGCATAAACAACATAATGAGGGCATTCTTCAAGGCTTATGGAATTATTGTGCTGACTGCCTGGATTCTTCCAGTAATGGCAGGCCATTTGTTTATATCACCACAAGTCAAAAAGTGAAGCAGGTATTCCATCATAACGAATGTAAAATACCAGGGCAGGAGTTACTGATTATGGAAGAGACTGTGGAGAAAGCCAGGAGGTTAAGATAGACCAGCAATAGAAAGTGACAGCTGGTCAGGGAATTCATCTAGGACAAGAGTCCTGCAGTGAAAGGCAAAGTGACCTTGGGTCAGTGTAAGTCTATTTTGAGTTGACCAAAATGGTTTCTTAGCCTTCTCCGAACATAACCCACAGTAATCTGTCTGCATGGTGTAACAGATCTGGTTACTGAAGTTCCATGACAGCAGTTGTGTCACACAGGAACTGACAAAGTGAGATGCAGACCTCTTTTTGCTTCTCAAAGTGAGCTTTTATCGATGGAGTCCAGCATGGAGCAGTGAAATTAATGTTACAGATGGGTTCAGTGCTAACCAGCAGATCATTCAAATGCTACTTTTAAGAATCGTGACATGACTTTGATACATCTTTCATCTAGAAATTGCTTCAATTCAGAGTTAATGCGATCGGTAAAGAAGGCTCTCTTCTTAACTATACCTTTGTTTATTTGCTGTTGCAAGCACCAACACAAAAGAACCTGCATTGATTAATAATGATTATCAGAAATGCATTCAAGAGACTCGAGTTGAAAACACACCACGGCAACTGTGGAATATTAACTTGGTGAATTTAACCACTATGATAACACATTGATTAAGTTAAGTGACCAGCATTGAGAGGTCTCAATCTCTGGATAGAGACACAACGCATACCTCACCGTGCCAGCTGGAAACTTAAAAGTAAATTAATCTGCAATTAGCAGTTAGTAATGCAATTAACAGTTAGATACAAAATGCTGGAGTCACTCAGCGGGGCAAGCAGCATTGTGGAGAGAAGGAATGGATAACGTTTTGGGTCGAGACCATTCTTTCAGACTGAGAGTCAGGGAAGAGGGAGACATGAGATATGGAAGGGTAAGGTTTGAAAACGTGGGATTAAAGGGGACAAAGTTCAAGGAAAATGTAGAAAATGTAGAATCATTGTTAGCTGTGGGGAAGGCGACAACAAGTTATACAATCAGCAAAATTTAATCAGAACAGTGAAATTAGTTTAAGAACTAGGATGGGGGAGGGATGGAGAGAGAATGAAAGCAAGGGTTATTTGAAGTCAATGTTCATACCGCTGCCCAAGTGAAATATGAGGTGCTGTTCCTCCAATTTGCATTTGGCCTCCCTTTGACAGTGGAGGCGGCCAGGGACAGAAAGGCCATTATGGGAATGGGAGGGAGAATTAAAGCCATGAGCAACCGGAATGCAGGAGCGGCAAACTCGAAGGGAGCCAGAGGGGATACTCCCCCACCTATGTTCTATGTTTCTATGTTTCTACATCCCCGCCAGGTTAAGTCCTGTTCATGGGCTTGCGGGTTATACGCTGCCAGCGTGGAGATATGCAGGCTGTTCCCCGTCAGTTTGCATTTGGCCTCCCTTTGACAGTGGAGGCGGCCAGGGACAGCTGGCCATTATGGGAATGGGCTGGGAGAGTTAAAGTTTTTTAGCCTCGCGCGCAGGGGCGGCAAACACGGGGGGCCAAAAAATTGTGTCCCCCCCCCCCCCCATGTTTGAGAGTGTGTTCGACATCCCCGCCAGTGGAACCTGCCTGGGCTTGCGGGAAATATGGCCAGCGCGGACCGCAGCGCTGGTATCCCGCCAATCCAGACAGGGCTGTAGTTACACCGGTTAACAGCGGATGCAGTGAGGTTGCAGGTAGCGCTGGATGAAGCCTCCGAAGCCTCGCGCTGAAAAGTGCTGTTGGGGTCCTTGGACAAAGTTGAGGGCCCCGTATAGGGCCATGTTTTGATAGTGAGTTCCGTTCTTGACCGGGAGATCACATAGGCCTAGGTGAACTGAGGTGTTCAGCGAAACGATCAGCGAGCGTTTGGTCTCGCCAATAATGGTGGGATCCTATTGGAGGCGGCAAAAATTTCAGAGTATTCTGTGCTGTATGCAGCGGTTGATGGGGTGAAAGGTGAGGACTAGGGGGACTCTGTCTCTGTTGTGACTGGGGGGAGGGGGAGCAAGCGCGGAGCTACGGGATACTGAGGAGACCTGTATGAGAGCCTCATCTATGATGGAAGAGGAGAACCCCCATTCCCTAAAGAATTAGGACATTTCAGATGTCCTGGTATGGAACACCTCATCTTTTATGCAGAACAGATGGAGGGATTGGGAGGAGGGGATAGAATCTGTCACCAGAGTTTGTCTGTTTCAGACAGATCTTTCAAGGAAAGAAATTCACCATCCTTACCTGTCTGGCCTAAATCTATCCATCCATATCTCTATAATAATTATAAAACTCTGACTGTGTGTGTGTGTGTGTGTGTGTGTGTGTGTGTGTGGGTGTGTGTGTGTGTGTGTGTGTGTGTGTGTGTGTGTGTGTGTGTGTGTGTGTGTGTGTGTGTGTGTGTGTGTGTGTGTGTGTGTGTGTGTATGTATGTGTGTATAATCACATCTTCTCGAAAAAATGATGAGCTAACGGTGACATTTTCACATATTCCGATAGAGATTTATCCCCTGGAGTCTGAAATTACCTTGCCTGAAAATTTTGTGCTTTATTTCTCGAGTTATTTATGAAAATGTGCACAAATCCGATAAAACTTTGAAAATAAACCGGCTCTTTTGCTGATGACATCACAATGAATCTGATTGCTGCCGTCTTGCTCGCACCCCTTCCCCCCTCTCTCCCCACCCTCTCTCTGTCCCTCTCTCCCTGCCCCTCTCTCTCTTCCCCTCTCCCTCTGTCTCTGCCCCTTCCCTCTGTCTCTGCCCCTCTTTCTCTGTCTCCGCTTCTCTCCCTCTGTCTCTGCCCCCTCTCTCCACACCCCCTCCTTCTTCCTCTAGATGCGCTTGCGAGTTGGGGGCTATGCGAGAATCGATAGGGCGGGGATGGGGTAAAAGGAGCAAATTAATAATATTCATATAATATCAAGGGTGGTTGTTAGTGTTTGTGTGGGGATGGTTAGTGTGGGTATGGTGGGGGGATGTTGCAGGCCGCCCCCCCCCCCCCCCCCCCCCACCCCCCCGGCAACCGCACGTTGAGGTGACGGGATCCAACGGGTCCCACTTGGTCTAGTAACTATTAAAAGACTGATCTTACATGTGTTTTTATTTGTTTATTTGTTTGTGTGTGAAAAAACAACTAACGATAATTTCTTTACATATTCCAGAAGAGATTTTCCTCCTGGAGTCCAAAATCACCTTAACTGAAAAATTCATGTTTTATTTCACGAGTTATTTATGAAAATGTTCACAAATCCGATAAAACTTTGAAAATAAACAAGATGGTCTCGCTGATGACGTCACAATGGATCAGCTGCGCGTGGCCTGTGCTGTGTTCCACACGCTGCGAGTGACGTCACCCCCCTCTGCCGAACTTGCAGTCCTATGGTTGACGCCTGCTCCCCCCGCTGCTCCCCCCGCCCCCTCCATTCCCCCCTCCTCCTCTCCCCCCCCTCCTCTCCCTTATCTTCTCTCCCCCTCCTCCTGTCCCCTCTCCTCCCCATCTCCCTCCTCCTCCTTACCCAAGCCCCTCCTCTCCCACCCTCCTCCCCCCTCCCTCCCCCTCCCCTCCCCCCTTTTCTCCCCCCCCCCCCCCCCACCCCCCCCCCCATCTCCCCCCTCTCTCTCTCTCTTACCCTCTCTCTGTGTCTCGGCCCCTCTCTCTCTGTCTCAGCCCCCTCTCTCTACCCCCCCCCTCTTCCTCTCTAGACGCGCCTCTGACAGGGGCTATGCGTGCGTGGATAGGGTATAGGGTATAAGGAGCAAATTAATAATATTAATATGATATCAAGGGGGGGGGGGCGATTAGTGTGTGTGTGGGGGGGCATGGTTGGTGCGTGTGTGTGTGGCGGGGGTGGTTAGTGTGTCTGTGATCCCTCCCCCCCCTCCCCGCAAACGCCCGTTGAGATGGGACCCTACGGGGCCCACTTGATCTAGTATATACTAAAACTCTGATCTTGTGCTCTTGTGTGCGTGGTTTTTCTATATGCACAGAAACGGTACGCGATAGTGCTACGATTTTTCGTCAGCTCACTCACTGATCTCCTGTGCTGCAAGTGTATCAAGTTTTGTTCCGATCGGTGGCATACTGTAAAAGTTAGCGAGGTTTAAAAATCATAAAAAACGCACGTGCGCAGATCGATCTCTCCTGCCAGTCAATGCCACGCGGATTGGTCTCTTCTCCTGTCATTTCCCGGACGGTCCGTCCCTTCCTGCACCATTGCGTGTTTACTGTAGCTGAGGATGACTGGCAGAGATCTCCAGCCAGACACAATTTTCGGAGGGACCCCAACGGGAAGCGACCCAACGGGGTCCCACTTAGCGTGACATGAGACACACGGACACGATTAACTGCCCTCTAGTTCTGGCCAAATAAATGATTAAAAAATTCACAAAGTGCTGGAGAGTGGGTCAGGCAGCATCCTAGAATACAGGATGGAGGAGGGTCTGGTTCCTTATTCACCAAAGGATAAATACTGACGCTGTGTCCCAAAAAAATGCACAACAATTGAGAATCAAATCGCAAAAATGGGTCCACAATGCTGTCCTACCCCTTCCCACTCTTTTGGTCTCCCAATGATGCTGTAAAGGATCCTTAGCCGGTGTCAGCCTCCCCTCGATGATGAACCCATGCTCCCACCCCATGGCATGTCTTTACCCCAAAAGATTATTTCTGTCCGACAGCTCTCACCAACCCCGTAGTCTTCCCCCCCTTGCCCCAGGTTCAATGAAGCCTGAGAGTCGGTGCAGAAGCCCACTTAGTGGAGATAGTGTGACATAATACAGGAGCACGGACATGGTATGCCTATATGTCTTAAAATCTGCCCTCTAGTTCTGGCAATCAGGAATAAATGATTAAAAATTCACAAAGTGCTGGAGTAACATAATGGGTCAGGCAGCATCTCTAGAATACATGGATAGGTTAGGTTTTGGGTCTGGTCCCTTATTCTCGACAAAGGATAAATACTGACGTCGTCAGGTGCAATGAACAAGGAAAAATGTGCAATAATTGAGAATCAAATTAAAAAAAGATAAAATGGGTCTCAGTAATGCTGTCAATAAAACTACCATAAGGACTGTTTGGCTAGATGACACCACAATAATTTTTGGGAGGATCATCTCAACAATGATGAGTAGGGAGGAGGTGGCTGATCTAGGACTCTAGACAAATTCTTGAACATAACACGGTGTCAGGACAACACATCATCCGATAGTGTCTCGAATGCATCTGAAAACTGAAAATACAGTGGCATTCATGCAGCAACACGATCAGCACGTGCATGTCAGCGCCTTTACTACCTCAAAATTGATTAAATTCTGTCCACAGCTCCTACAGTTTTCAAGCCTAATGTGCGTAGTCTTCATAAAAAGGAATGGTATAAACATTCCATTATACCTTCTTGTCATCCAGGTTCAAATGAAGCAGCTGAGAGTCAGTAAAATAGTGCAGACGCTCTCACCACACAAGGGTTGTAGAGATATTCAGAACTCTACATGAATAGTCAGGAGCACAGAACAATTCTGCATATTACCATGGGATATATGTCTTCAGAAATCTTAACGGAGGGAAGTTTAAGCCTTGTTAATCCAGTTAACTTCTAGAGTTGAATGGAAGTAGCTGAACCAAAAACATTACTATAACACTAATTGGATGGAACACAGTTTCAACCAAAATATAAATGTTTGTATTCACAGCCCATATAGCAGGTGAGCTCACACAAACAGGAGGTAGAAACCATTGTAGATGTTTGCAGAACCAAGAGACGTGGTGACAAAATCCAGAGTTTCACATAGCCTGTGATCTCTGATAAAGATAAATAGTGATGTTGAACCACCCATTCTGTGCTGTGCCCAATGGAAATTTCAGTGAAATTCAATTCTTCACGTTGCCTCAGGAAAGCAGCTAACATAACAAAGGACCACTCACACCCTGACCATTCTCTCTTTCCCTCTCCCATCGGACAGAATATACAAAGGCTTGAAACCATGCACTAACAGATTCAATTACAGCTTCTTTCCCACTGTAATAAGACTCTTGAATGGACCTCTCATATGCTAAGAATGTATTCCTGGTTTTCCAATCTACCTAATTGTGGTTCTTGCATTATTTTCTTATCTTCACTTTCTCTGTAGCTGTAACACTATATTCTGCACGGTTTCCTTTCTCTTATTGCACTAGCTTTTGTACTCATGTATGCTGTGATTGCACTGGCCTAATCTGCTTGCAAAGCATGGAAAACAAAGTTTTTTATTGTGTCTCAGTACACATGTCAATAATAAACCATTATTATATTATATTATATTATATCAATAAATAATGATAGTTTCAATTCCAAACTGTGCTGTCATAAAAGTAAGACTTCCTTTGGGTTCAAATCGTGAATGAACAGTTCAAAAATGAATTCAAATTATAACCTAAAAGATCAGGAAGTCTCTGAAAAGCAGTTGATAGAGAGAATTTATTTTTTTAATACACATATTTATGTTTTTTTACAGCCCAGTTTGAAAGAGTAAAAGGGGCATAGACAAGAAAACTTGTCTTTATAAAAGGGAAGAGGAAGCAGTGTAATTTATCTATATAAGTAATATATTGTGATCCTGTTGGGCAGAAGTGGTACAACTACTTTGTAATAATTTAACAGTAACATTGACTGGAAAATGCAAGGGCTTGAGGACTCAACATGTGTATTCATTAAATGTTCTTACCTTGCAAAATAAATTAGCACTTTTCTGAATGTATAAATCTTGTGCCTTATTGTATTTTTTCAAACATTGTCATTTACTTGTAAAGAAGGATGAATTAGAATGACAAGCAGTAGTCCCCATAGGGGGCACCGTGGTATAGTTAATGCAGTTAAAAAAAATTGCTTTCTGCAAATTAGCCAATTTTGTATCCACACTTTTGCTGTCACGTGCTTTCATTTTTGATAACAAATCTATGATGTAGTATTTGTTATTTGTAATTTGTAATTGCAGGTACTCACAAAATCTCATTAACCATTACTTAAATGAGGCTTTAGAAGTCCCCAGTTGCTCTAGGGCATTAAAAATCCATTACGTAGTGTGAAATTGGAAATTGTATAAAGAATAGACAGTGTAACTAAAGGTGATGGGTCACTAATGAGACAGTTATAATTTTACAACCAACAGGCATTTTTCCTGCTTATCTTCTGGTATTGTGCAAACATAACCAGGTTTAATAAATGTATGCCCATGAATCTTTGTGCTCATTTTTATTCATTAAAAAAAATTAGGATAATTTAAAATAGTTTCCAGTTCATTTGGCAAAAAGGTTCAAGCAGACTGCTCCAATATTTATGCGAATATCCCTTCTGTGAATGATCAATATCTCCATCTGAATGTGCTGTATTGAAGTTGTTAAAATACCAAGGTGAATAATTGAGTTTGAAATTAGAGGCGCAGGATTATAAAAGGGCCTGTCCCACTTACGTGTCCTTGGCACGCAAATTACGCGACCTCGTGGTCGCGTTGAGCCGAGACGGTTGAGCGAAGGTCGGGCGCGATTATATGCGTACGCACAGCCGTAGGGAACGCGTGACGTCATTTAAAGATGGACACAAAGCTGGAGTAACTCAGCGGGACCGGCAGCATCTCTAGAGAGAAGCAATGGGTGATGTTTCATGTCGAGACTCTTCTTCAGTCTGAAATAAAGGGTCTTGATCCGAAACATCACCCATTGCTTCTCTCCAGAGATGCTGCTGGTCCCGCTGAGTTATTCCAGCATTTTGTGTCTATCTTCAAATTTCTTGGCCCCGCTCTGGGAGTAGGAGTGGGGGCGGATCCGGACCGCAACGGCCGTGAGCCCCAGGCTGAGTTTGGCGATCGTTTGCCTGCTTCTGCTGCTGTTGGAGGCGAGACGTTACGTCGCGCCAGGGTCTTGGGCCTGTCCCACTTTGGACGTCAATTCCGCGACAGGCCGTTGGAACAAGATTTTGTTCACTGCAAGAATTTCAGAGCCCCGTGCGATGTCGGGACCAGGCCCGCACAACTCCATACCCATCCGCGCTTCTAAGTGGGACCAGCCCCGCGCGGCCATATGGTGCCTGCACGCCTCAAGCGACCACGAGGTCGAGTAATTTGCGAGCGTAAGTGGGACAGGCCCTTAAGGGACTTGCATGATTACAACACACAAGGCCATTTAGCCCATTGAGACGATGCTGCCTCTTCAAAGAGCAAACCCGTTAGTCACTCTCTCCATTATTATGCAAATTACTCCTGTGCCAATCCAATTCCACACTGAAAGCAGCTTAATTATGTTACAGGAAATTATTTCAAGATCACAATTAATCTCAGAGTAAAACTGTATCTTTGTCCATTATGTTAGACCATGGCCTTAAACATCTGTTAACAGGAACAGCTTTCTTTGATTGACCCTAAAATACTCATAGCGTTGTACACCCTATCATTAATTAGCTTAGCCATGGCAGACGTATGTAGTGGGCTAAAGGATAAGGAAAAGTACAGTTATGAACCTCTTTTTATTCCCAGACCAGTGTTGCACTGTTAAAATCTTTTTATCCCAACAGTGTCCAGTAATGGTCAATCCAAAGTCATCAGTCAACATGGTCTAATTTACCACACGGTGCTCCATAAAGAATCTTGCATGGGGAATTTGAGATGAATCGATGGGATTGTACAAGGACCTAAGTTGTTGATTGTGAATGGTGGAATCATCTGAGCCTTGTGAAATAATCCTGAAATGGTCATTATTGCATTTCACTCTGTGGTTTACATTTTGAATCATGTACTAGCATTGCTAAGAAGCAGAGCTAAGAAATCTAATTTATTCCATATCTATAGGTTTATTTCCTTCTGTATGTTCCTGAAAATGTTTCCAAGCCTTAGTTACTTCTTGACTTGACCATGTCAATTGGGTTTTGGCTTACCGTTCAACATTACCCTGCTGTTCCTTTCTTCACGGACCAAACCTTAAGGGCCATCACATGTCTGCCTTGTCACACCTCCCTACTTTTTAAATACTAAACATTTACTAGTTATATATTTTTTAAGTTTAGTTTAGAGATGCGGTCTTAGCTGAAGTATTATATTCAATCCTTAACAGCAAATACTTGGAGAATGTCAAATCTTTGATCGAATGCAGATGATTTACTGAAATTACACCAGGAATGAGAGAGTTCCATTATCTGGAAATTACCTGGTTTTGTTCAGTAAATCAGAGAATTTCAAGGGGAGACTTAATAAAACTAGACACAATTATGAAGAGTTTCAATGAAGGAATAAAAAAACAATTTGATTGATAGAAAGGCTGTTAATTCTAGGATGTAAGTTTAAAATAACTGCAAAAGAACCAACAAGAAGGAAAATAAAATCAAGCAGTGCTTGCCCTGGGAGGAGCTGCCTAGAAGGTGTTGTAAGCAGATTCAACAGTAACCTTCAAAAGGGATTTGGATATATGATGATGTATTTAATATTTGCTGGGATATGGAGATGGAGCCAAAAGTGACATTAAATAAATAACTATTTCAATGGACCAGAGGCTCCTTTGTCCTCAACGGCTTCATTCTGTGCATTCTGTGCATTTCGAAGTGGGAACCTCATTTCTTCTAGTTTACCTATATATTGAGTGAGGCCCTTCTTTATTGCACATGATGGGCAGTGGAGAGACAAGGAAACTGCAGATGCTGATTTCAAAAAAATTTCTTCTATTTTTATACATATGAAGTACAACTGTGTTTTAGTTTGTGCGGCTGTAGCTATTTGCCTTCTTCTGTTGACTAAGTGCTCCAAATGAGACCAAAGCTTGAAAGATATAGAAATTATAACTGTAAATATATCCTGTAAGGCAGCAATTCTACCGCTGAGTCACTGTGTGGCCCTATGGTCTCTGGAATGGTTGTTGGTTACCATGGAAAAGAGAGCAGAAAAGAAGTAAGAAAATGTTTCACCACAAAAGGAATGTGCCTACAAGTTCTAGGCCAATGTTAGATTTAGTGAATGTATAATGGTGAAAACTCTGAATATCCAAATAAATAATTTCTGCCAATCTCCTGGTTGACTCACAGTGACCCAACAGAGAGAAGATCCGAGGATATTATGTTGACAATACTTAGTTTTTGTTACATTTTTGGTCGTATTTTTTGGAAAGTGGCAACTAGAACTAAGGAAGAGTCTCAATCAAAGGAAACCTCTTTCCTAAGTTAAAGCCATACCTAATATTAGGCTGAGGCCTTTATTTATTGCACATGATGGGCAGTGGAGAGACAAGGACTGCAGATGCTGGTTTACAAAAAAATACAGATTTCAAAGCAGTAGCCACGGCACGGTTGAGACTGGAATCTTGTAGAAATGTAAACACCAAGAAGGTTAAATTAGATAAAATATTTTTGTAAAATAAAACATTACTTTCAATGGGAAGGTGTTGGCCGTAAGATGAACAAAATGTTTCCTGTGGACATTTGTCCCTTGTGATGTTAAAGCTGGTGGTGATTTAAATTATCAGTTTCCAAAATAGGCACAGACGGGAACTAACAAACATATTCAAATTAGTTTCTTATGAGCTGATATTCAGTCAGACTTGCCACATTAACTCCACAACCCATTTAGAAAACATTGACTGTGCAGAAGAGAGCATTCTCCTAAATTCCAGTGGTATTTAAAGTGGCACTCATCTGGCATTTTTTAAAATTGCGTGCAAATGCATTAATCTGGAAAGGATTTACAAGGATGTTCCCAAGATCTGAGCTGTAAAGGGGCTGTCCCACTGCAGCAAACTAATTTGCGAGTTTAGAAGAGTTTACCCTCGACTCAAACTTGCAAACTTGCAGCATGGTCGACACGTGATCCTAGGAGGTCCCATGAGGTCACTGGAACTCTCCTTCCTGCTCGAGGGAAGGTTGAGGAAATTTTTCAGCATGTTGTAAAATTTTCCGCGAATAAAAATTGGTCGGCATGGTTCTTTTTAACTCATAGTGCAGTGGAGTTGGGTCGCTATTTAGTTACAGGCAGTCAAGGGCAGCCGTAGGCAATCTCCTTCGCTGACCCGGCATTTTAATTGGCTCATTGGAGTTTTCAGGACCCACGAAAACCGACCAAATGCCCGCTAAACTTTATTAAAAGTTGTCTGACTTCTTAAAAGTGTCTCCACTCCTTCTCCCCCCCTCCCCCCAACCCCCACCCCGCTTTCCCTGGCCATTTTTTTTCAGTCACTGTTGGGTTTAAAGGTAAAGGAACGAGTAAAATGGATTGGAAGAAGCTCGCCTCCCCCGCTTTCCCTGGCCCCCGCGTCCCACGCTTTCGCTGCCCCCCGCCATTGCGATGTGTTTGTCTGTGCAGACAGTCGACCCAGCTCGCGGTTTCATCGCTGACAGTCGATCCAGCTCGAGGTTTTCCAGGCGAGTGCCCTCGAGCTTGAAGGCGAAGACACTCTTCTGAACTCACGGATTAGGTCGCCACAGTGGGACATCCCCTTTAGGTAGAGGCTGGGCATGCTAGGATTATTCCTTGAAGTGCAGAAGACTAAGGGGTAAATAAAATGATGGGGGGAATAAATAGGTTAATTGTACAGTTTGTTTCCTCAGGGTACAGGGATATATAATGAGAGTGCAAGGGTTTAAGGTGAGAGGGAGAGAATTTGATGGAAACCCAAAGGCCAACCTTTCCCACAGAGGGTGATGAGTATATGGAATGAGCAGCCGGAGAAAAATGTTGAGGCAGGTAAAACAACCACATTTAAAAGATATTTGGGCAAGTACATGGATAGGAAAGATTTAGAAAGGTAAGGGCCACACAAGGGTAAATGAGATCAGCTTAGATGGGATATATTGGTTGGCATGGACAGGTTGAACTGAAGGGTTTGTTTCTGTACTGTATGACTGACTCCATGACTCTGAATGTCAGGCAGGCTGCATTTGATTGTAAAGTTATAGTCAGTTCATTTCCATAAATTGCACAACCTCAGGACTTTTCATGGAGGGTCAGCAATGTTGTTTATCTGGAAATGGAAATATATTTGGCAATTCATGTGAGCTAGTGTAAGAGGAGCAGCAGCAACAACTGAACAAACCACACAGAATTAGAAGAGCACAGAGGCTGAGAGAACTATTCTACTCCAGTAGACCACAGAGGCTCATAGCTGCAGAGCTTTATAATAGTGGATCAGGAGGCTGAACATCCTCAGGGAGAATGTCTCTTGTGAGTAGACGTGCAACTTATTGCCACAGCTGGCACGGTCAGGTCTAATGCAATTGAGATTACCACGAGCCTCAGGTTCTTTGCCTCGGGCTATTTTCCAAACACAATAAGGAAACTAGCAAGTCAATCCCTCACTGTTCGTGCTTAGAAAAAGCAAATGACTGTTCATACCGAATGTTAATTGAAGTAAACAGCTTCCGATTATTACCCAGGGACAACTCGAGAATGCAGGATGCTCTGCAGTTTGAGTGGATTCTAGGCTTCCTCCAGGACCAATTGACTGTATCATCATGCAAGCTGCTGTACCAAACTCACTGCAATGAATTACAAAAACAGCCACCCATTATAGAACAACTGCTGACACAAGAATCTGCAGATACTGGAATCTTCAGCAAAATGCAAAGTGCTGGAATAACTCAGCGGGTCAGGCAACATTTCCGGAAGGAATGAAAAATAATGTATTGTCTCTCCGCTGACTGGTCAGCACGCAACAAAAGCTTTTCACTGTACCTCGGTACATGTGACGATAAACTAAACTAAAATTCAGAGGGAATTCTTAGGGGAAAGCAAGGGACTATTCAGAAACAGCTGCCATGGCTTTGTCAAAGGCAGATCCTTTCTGACCAAACTGATTGAATTTTTTGAAGAAATATCAAATTGTATCAATGGGGGGGGGGGGGGGGGCTGGCAGGGCAGTAGATGTGATTTATATGCACTTCAGTGAAGCTTTTGACAAGGTGTAACTTAAAAGAATGGTTCAAAAGGTTAGGGTCCATGGGATCCAAGACAAGTTGGCTTGGTGATAGGAAACAGAGAGAGTGATGACATTGCGTTGTTTTTACGATTGAAAGGCTGGGACTAGTGTGTCCCACAAATATCAGTGGTTGGAGCATTATTGGTTGTAATATGTTGATGTCTTGGATGTGGGAAGCAAGATCAGTTATTTTGGGGGTGACTGGTCAATGGTGGAATTGTGGGTAGTCTGGAAGGTGGCTGCAGATCAATGTTTTGGTGAAAGAGTTGAAAAATATCAGGAGTTTAATCCAGACAAATGAGAGCTGATGCATTATATGAGCACTAATAATGCTAGGACAGACACCATGCACATTTGGGGTCTTAGGGAGTAGGGAATACAGATGAACATCGGTGTACCAGTCTCTAGATCCTTGAAGATGGCAATGCAAACAGATAATGTGATTAGGAAGGCATATGGGGTATTGGTCTTCATTATGTAGGACATTGAATACATAAGTATGGAGGCTATATGACAACTTTGTAAAACTTTGGTTAAACCTCAAATGGAGTACTGCATGCATTTATGATGATCAGGATATATGAAAGATATAATGGAGCTGGCAAGGGTGCAGAGTAGATTCACCAGGATGTTGCCTGGGATGGAGCAGTTGTGTTATGAGAATAGAGACTCTTTTCACCCTGGAGCTCAGGTTAAGAGGGGATATGATTGTCGTATATAAAGTGATAAGGGGTATAGATAGGGTATACTACAGGAGCTTTCTCCAATAATAGAGATAGATAAAATTAAAGTACATAGGTTTAGGATAAGGGGAATGAAATTCAGAAGGAACATGAGGACCGTCTCCACGGATGGTAAGTGCCTGGAAAGCATTGCCAGCGAGATTGGTTGAAAGCAGGTCCCTAACGGCAATTAAAAAGTGTTGAGATAAAACTTGAAATGCTAGCCCATAGTGGGTTGTGGACCAAGTGCTAGGCAATGAAGTTAATAATGATGGGAGTTGGTGTGCATGAGTTGGGCTGAATGGCCTATTTCTACGGTTATGTCTACGGTTATGCCAAAGATTGTCTTTCAATTTCGGCTTTTAGCCTATGATGGTGTTCAGGTCCTGCCACAGTTGCCAGGCATCGGTGTGATAGATTGGAACCTCCAGATTGGCACCCTTGCAAAGATAATACTTGGCCTTCTTGTTGAGAGTATTTTCCTGAAATTAGCTTGAATAAAATCACCTACAATGTTGAACAGACATCCGAGTCTGCTAACTCAACAGGGTTTTTATAACCACAAATTATTTTTCCAATGCTAGCATGTGGCAACGCGTGACCTAATGTGGTCGCTTGAGACGTACGGCCTCGCGGGGCTGATCCCACTTCGATCGCAGGAAGCCGTATGGAGGGTTGTGCGGAGCTGGTTCCGACATCGAACACGGGACTCCGAAAAATGCTCAAAGCTGACCCTCCATGTGTTTAAAATGCTGGGATTCCGCGCAGCAACGGCCTAACTGCCGGCCCATTTTAAAAGCAGCCGCCACTCGACGGGCGTGTCACTACACTCGACCAACCGTGCGGCTCCCGCTTCTGTCCAAAGTTTGGTCGCGCTTGCCGCATGCCCAGAGTTCGTTTGCTGGTGAAAAAAGGCGTGGGTTTTTGAGCAAGATTCTTCTTGATTTTGTAGCACCACACATCCAGACCACTTATCAGTCTCTCTCCTGAACTTTTTAACTTATCATTATGATGCAACATATTATGCTGTAGATTTAATGGTCAGTCCAATGGTGTGGTGGCTCGCTGTATTCGTTGGGTGGCATTGTCCTATGATTGGTGAATTTAAAGATGGTGTTGGAGCTGTGTCTGGCTAAAGTCATGGGTATAGAGAAAGTAGAGGTCACTGATCACACAAGTGCGAAGTGTCCCTATGCTGATGGTCCACGATGAGGTGTTGCTGCCAATTCACACTGACTGACGTCTGTTGAGGAAGTCAAGAATCCAGTTGCATAGGAACCAGTTACCCACGTATGAGTTTGGAAGGGATGATAGTATTGAACAGTAAGATGTAGTTCATGGTGGTTGGAGGTGTCCTCAAAAACTCCAGGCAGTTGGCTTGTGCAGGTTTTAAGGACACGACCAGGTATACCAGTAGAGCCGGATGCTTTACGAGGGTTCACCCTCGAGACGGATCTTCTGACATTGGCATGGGTGACTCAAAGCCATTGGGATGATCAGCCATGATCACAATGAATGGCGGTGCTGGCTCGAAGGGCCGAATGGCCTCCTCCTGCACCTATTTTCTATGTTTCTATGGGAGCTAATGAGGGCCTGAGTGGACATATTGTTGTTCTCCCTTTTAAAGCGAGCGTAGAATCCATTGAGCTCGTCTGGGAATGATGCTTCACTGTCTCTTGTGCTGCCAATTGGTTTCACCTTGCAGGAAGTGATGACATGCAAGCCCTGCCACTGCAACGAATGTTCATCAAATTTCCAGTTTAGAGTGAAAATGCATCTTATCAGATTCAGATTCACATTTATTGTCACATGCACCAATTAAGGTACAGTGATATTTGAGTTACCATGCAGCCATACAATTAAAAGAACACAACACAATTAAAAAGAACGATAGAACTTAACATAATCATCCACCACAGTGATCACTGTGATGGAAGGCAATAAAGTTCAGTTTTCCTCCTTTTGTTCACCCGTGTTTGGGGCTTTGAACCTCCGCAGTCGCCGCCACAAACGGCCCGCTGTGCAGGCCCTCTCGCCGGTATGAGCGAAGCTCCGACATCGGGACAGATGGAACACACTCTGCAGCTTGGAGTGCCCAAATCGTCCACTTTCTTACCGTAGACCGCGGCTTCTCAATGTTATAGGCTGCAGACAGGCCAGCGGTCGGAGCTCTTCTCCGACGATCCTCGGCAAGGGATCCCTGGCTCCGGGATGGTAAAAGTCCGCTGCACGCCTGCTGCTAGCAGATCTGCAGGCCGCGGCTTCACGATGTTAAAGTCAGCAGACTGGCGGTCGGAGCCTTTCTTCTGGCTCCGCGCCTGCTGCTGAAACGCTGGGCCGGTCTCTGGGAAAGGCCGCTCCAATCCAAGTTGTTAGGCCGCGAGGGAGGGCGACAATGCAACTAGAAGAAGTCGCATCTGCGCCGAGGTAAGTGACTGGAAACGGTTTCCCCCCCCCCCCCCCCCCCCCCCCCCCCCCCCCCCCCCACCACATAAAAACATACCTGGAGACATTAACACATACATTTAGACATACTAAAAAAACAAATAAAGTCGAAATGACTGACAAACTACTGGCGAGGCTTCCACGCGCGGCACCACCCGAAGCTTGTGCCTGGACTTCCTATATAAACCTGCTTTGCCAGACTGCACAAGATCTGGTCTTAGATCCCTTCAGACCAAAGAGGTAGATTGGGACCTCTCCAGATTCATCCAAGGCTTCTGGTTAGGATGTAACACTCGGATGGTTTTGATGGGAACAGATTCCTCCAAACATTTCCTTATGAAGTCGGTAACAACCATGGTGTATTATTTCAGGTCTGTCCTTGAGCAGCACCCATTCTACCAACTCCAAGCAGTTGCAGTCGTTCCTCTGCCTCCTGGCCAGCTCTCTGCAATCCTCACCACTGAAGCTGCAGTGTTCAGTCACTGCCTATACACGGGAAGGAGCAGAGCCAGATGATCTAATTTCCCAACATGAGATTTGGAGCATTGGGTATCTTTAATAGTGGAGTCGCAAAGGTAAAGGGTGTTTGATTCTATTGTGCTTACAGACACATGCTGGTGTTAGTTTGGAAGTGACTTCTTCACATTGACCGTTTAGACACCTCTGGCAATGATCAGAAAGACACCAGGGTACACAGACTAGTTATTGTTGACTACTGTGTGCAGTTCCTCTGAGGTTAGTTGATTTTCTGGGGCAGGATGCAGACTGTACATTGGCCTATAAAATGCTGTTGGGGTGGGGGGGTCATAGTCCCTTATTTGCAGGCCACCCTGCCAACCACATTTTCCAGACACAATGGAGAACTCCTTGGCGGTTCCAGGTACTAAACTCACCAAGTTCTCAAGTTTGGGGAATTCCCGGCCACCAGGGATTCTCTTGTCCTTGAGAACCCGGATAATAAGACAAGAGTTGATTTGCATTATAACTAACTTCTTTAAACACTTCGTCAGAATCGCATTGCTCTATGCAGTTCCAAATTTGTGCTGTTCGCATTTCCGCCATGAAACTAACTGCTTCAGAGATTAAGCAAATGGAATCAGATATACTTCACATTGACTTTCGTAGTTTCATGCAGTTAATGGCCATCATATATGACAAAGCCCATTCATTTGAATGGGATAATTGACCTGGATTGAAAAGTGCAAGTTTGCAGCTGGTTATTAGTTTATTTAATCATAAATGCTTGTAATTGATTTCCATCAAAGATTTAAGGAAATTATTTATACAAGGGTGTGCAGGGAGTACAGTGGTGGTCAAGTACAAGTTAGCAAGAAAATTCAAGCATAAATCCACTGTGAATTTACAATCTACCCACAGTAGTCCATCATTTGGGCACACTGTAGTCTGAATACACCAATTCCTTACCATTTAGTAGCAAAGCCAATGGACTATGATTATCTCTAAATTCAATCTGCACATCTGACATGCATAGGAATCCACCTCAATTTCTACACCGACATCACTGCTGTATGTAATCAATGATTATCGGAATTCATAAACCTTATGCCGGCATAACAGATGAAATTAGTATTCAATGTGCAAATTAAGTGCTCCAAATGTAATTGATTGATTCTGTTACAGGTTCCTTGACCAATGTTAATGAAAGGCTTGACCATACTCATAAGTGGTACTCCTATGTCTTTCATTTGTTTACACTCGCAATGAAAACCAGTATGGGGAAACGGAACACAGACCCCAGGGCAACTAACCGCCCCCTCAGATCAGCACTCAGCCCAGCAAATCAACCATCCAGAAGAACCTCTAAAACTATGAAACTCAAAAATAAATCTATGAAATCAATGAACTACAAGCATGCTAACTTTTTCGCTCCTCAAACTAAGACATCAAGAGCCAGAATGAGATTTTCAATATCCTTTCTATGACCTTCACCAAATAGAAAAGATGTGTCATTTAGTCATAGGTAAGGAACTAAAAACTCCATATGGACTTCGAAAACTTTCTGGTAGTTAAACCATTTTCATAATACTGGCAAATGCATTCTGTCCTCTAATAGTAGGGTGAGATATAGATAAAGAATATTTCCAAGGACTTCCTATACAAATCCTCCCCAGGTTACAGCACAGTTCCGTCCCTGTGAACTGTTCTATGCAGACAGTTTGCAAACTGGTAAGGCAGCCGTGAACTGAATTCCCTTAGCAATCCCTTAGAAGCCAATAATTCCATATCATCAGTCTCCCAAACGTTCGTTCATATGTATGGGCTGTACATAAGTTGGTCGTCATAAACTGGGGAGGGCTTGGTAAATTATAACAATGGTATATATAATTGAAGGACTTCACAGAAGAAGTTCTAGCAATCTAGTTGTCCTTGATACATTAATCTGCTGAGACAGAAAGCAAATTAGACCATAAATGATTCTTAAGTTTAAGAATTTGGAAATTTCAATGGAGTGCAAGAGTAGCTCTGCAGAAAACATTTCTTGGCAAGGTGAAGGTCATAGAAAGGATATTGAAATACTTTGAAAATCACTCTGACAAAATGATGCACTCTAGTGAGGTTTCAATGTACCTGATGAAATATTGATAGCCTTCCATTTAAAACACAACTTTTTGATTTTGTAAAATTATATTTTAAGAATGTTTAAAATAGTTTGAAACCCCCCTGAAACATTAACACAAATTCGTGACAAGAACATTTGAAGTATTTTGTGTGATCACAAAAGAAATGGAGAACACAGATATATTATTACTTATTTATTAAATGCTCAAAATTCTTAAAAAAATTAGTATAAATGATTTCTTATAGAGAATATAGACAAACCACTCACTCAAAACACATACTCAATGCATTATCAGATTTCAGAGCAAATAGCAATTGGTCTATTTACTGACCATTGGCAATTGTTTAAAAGGAACATTCTGTACAGCTGTCTTATTAATATGGAACCTCAGCATTCAAACAAGATTTTTTCCTAAGGTGATGGCTTTTTCCTTGGGCAAAAATATTCAACCCAGTGTAAGTTTAATTTTTTTTTGCTACCATGTTTGTCATGTGTAGTCAGGCACAGATTCTGAGTGCTGCTCCAGCTCCTTAGTCTCTGCTGTGTGATGCAGGTGCTGAAGGTGCTGAAAAGCCCTTATGCTCATATTCAATGCAGGATGTACTTTGCAAACACCTGCCTCTCCAATTAACGAAAGACCACAAACGCCAAAGTACGCATGCAATGCATCTGGGAAAAAAAGACAAAAATGTATTCTGGATTAGGGGAAAGTTGGAAGAAAAAAATGACATAGGATTTTTAAAATGGATGAAAACATTTAATCTGATCATAACTGATTTTTTCTCAGAGAGATGTATTTTCTAATTTTAACTTTTCCTCTCTCCTATGATTGACGAAATTTAAAAAAAAATGGCATCTCCAAATGGAAACCTGCTTTGTTTATATCTATTCATACCCCAGTTATTAAATTTCAATTTTACCTGGATGACTATCCGGCCATTTCGCAAATCCCCCAACAATGCGATCCTGGGTCGACAAAATGTAATTCCTGTTTTTCTCAAAATTAGTGTACTGGAAAATCTGCAGAAGCTGCAAAAAGTTTTTTTTAAATTGCATTCACCATTTGAAAAATTATTTCCATGTGCCAACATATACATTGTACTATAACGGATTATTAAAACAATTACTGCTCTGTGTTTTACATTATCATGCTAATCTGGGTTCATCTCATTTAATACGTCATGGTCATGTCACTAGAATATCTAGCCGCACTTTAATTCTGACATTCAAAAATAAAAATGTAAAGTGAAAGTTAATACAAAAGCTACTATCTTCTTATAGGTTTGTAAATATACTCCTATTCTCGCCCAAAGCAGGTTTATAAACTACAATGGCGCAGCGGTAGAGTTGCTGCCTTACAGCACCAGAGACCCAGGTTCAATCCTGACTACGGATCTGTGAGGAGTTTGTACGTTCTCTCTGTGACCACATGGGTTTTCCCCGGGTGCTCCGTTTTCCTCCCACATTTCAAAGACATACAGGTTGTAGGTTAATCGGCTTTGGTAAAATTCTAAATTGTCCATAGTGTGTAGGATGGGGCTAGTGTACGGGGGTGATCGGTGGTTGGCATGGATTTGGTGGGCCAAAGATCCTGTTTCTGCACTGTATCTCTAAAGTCTGAAAGTCTAAAATACCTGCAGCCCCTGCTCTTTGGGCTTGCCACCTGCAGAAGTCACCTGCCCACACTTACTTGCCTTTGCTGGATGCGGGAAGCTCATGAGCTCATGAGAGGCAAGTGGGAAGAAGTTGATTCCTACAGAAGATAACCACTCATCAATTTATTACAAGCTGGCTTATAACTGGGGTGAGATTTGCAGATGGTAAGGATGGTACCCTGTCACTAGAGCAGAAATTCTGATGATGGGTTGGCAAGGTGTTGGAAGGCAGAAAATCCCTCAAGTCAGTCATTTTTACTTGGGGTGGCAGATAGACAGTAAAAATCAAGAGCTTTTGCAAGAACTAGGTTACTGCCATCAACTACCTATCTACCCATTTCCTAAGCTAGATCAAGGCAAATCATCCAGGCCTGTATGCTCTATATGAACTGTATAGAACTTAAACAAAACTAGATCTCATGAAAGATGCTTCACTACAAGCAAAATTCCAGTTTTTTTAATTACCTGTAAGGTTGCACCAACCCAAAAAGAGTAGCAAGTGTCTACAGGTTTATTGGGTCGTCCATGAAAACCATTCTGCTGTCTCATTATACACCACCGCCTTATTCTATTTAACTCTTTTTCAGAAAATACTTCATTCAGTTTTCCCATCAGGCAGAGTGATGCGATGGCACAGAAAGTAGATCCACCTGTTTATGACCAGAGGAAAAGAGCACAGCTTGTTTAAAAATGTAGATCAATGCAGATACTCTTGATGTTTCATTTCACAACCAAAATATAGCCACATAAACAAGTCATAGTTTTGCTAAATTTGCATTAGGGAGGATGTGGAGTATGATGAAGGAATTGGATTACAATTTTGACAATATTAAATGATATAAAATTAAATTAGTGTTCTCATAATCCTGGGTGCCCTTGTACACAAAACAATGGAGGTTCATTGGTGGTAGGTTAGCTTCTGTAAAGAGGTGGGTGGCAGAAGAATGTGAGTGGTTGGGATAGGGGAGCGAGTTGGTGGGTATTAGTTGTGGTGACAGATTTTCATATCGTTTCAAGGATTTAGTCCTTTCGTCACTAATTGAAGACGGGATCAGAAGATAATCGATACGCACCCACGAGCTCTCCACGAGATATTCAATGCCGTCGAAAGATAAATCTTCCAAACACAGTCTCTTGATTAATAGTTTATTTATTGTTGTAGTAAAAACAGTAAGATATTTATCCAAACTTCTTCTCGTATAAGTACATTTTAATCTTACTCGTGGTCATATTCGTGCATGGTCGAAAGCTGTGACCTCTCCCCATGCTTCTTCAAACTAAACACTAAACTAACTACGAGGGAGTCTGCACGAGAATCCCAGCCGCAAACACACCTCAGACTACATATAAATCCCATAATTACAGGCAGATAAAATTTAACGGTATCTGGTTATAGTTATAACATACTGAGTGAAGCTAAACGGCTATTAAATTAGTGTAGATGGACACTTGATAGCCAGCACAAAACAGTGCCCCGAAAGGTTTGCTTTTGTGTTGCATGACTCCGTAATTTTAGGAATCAACCACTTTTCTCGCTCAGCGTCTTCTTTATCCATTATACTTCTCATCACAAAGGTGTCTCAACTCCCTTTCATTTGATACTTAAGAGGAGTATCAAATGAAATGAAATGCAGACAATTCGGTAACAAATTGCACTAATCAGTTTTCAGCTAGTTCTTGATGTTGCTGTACTGATGGATAGCCAAGTCTATCCCTCATTGCTGGCAGCTGATGGGAAGCGACTGTAAAGTGGGAAGCGTCTGTAAAAGGACAGTGCCGCTGGGGGCGGAAGAGTTCCTGTCACAGCGTGTGGGGTGTCTGGCCCGGGTCAGCACGGCCTGTACTGAGGGATAGCCAAGTCTATCTTTCTTGGCTAACAACCTAACCTTCGGCCTCCAAGACGCGGGTAAATTTTTGTTTATTGTCACTACTTGTTTTCTGTGTAATGAAATATTCTCAATCCCTATCGATATATTACCTCTCATTCTAGTAGATCAGTCAAATAATTTGCCTTTCATAAATTCATGCTGACTTTGCTCATGATGTTCTCTTACTACATTGTTCACGTCAGATTCTACCATCTTCCTTACACTGATGTTGTTGGTCGTCCCCCTGTATTCTCTCTTCCTCCCATGTTAAAGAACAAAGACAAATTTGCTACCCTCCTTTTGAAAAAAAACGATTCAAGAATTTATAAAGTTTTGCAAAACGATAATCAGAGCAGCCAGTGCCTCTAAAAATAAAATGACGCGAAGTACTGAATAACTCGCGGCCCGCGGCCGGCGCCCCAGCTCTCGCGAAAAAATGGAGTAGGTGACATCGCAGGTCCCAACCAGCGGGGAGCCTAGCAATGTTCACCAGAGTTCCAAATCCGGAGCGTGTGGCCGCCTATCCATGTTCTCGGAGGGATACTGTCTTTGAGCCGCTGAATTGGGGAAAATCTGGATGAAAAGTTCTCGACCAAATAACTCTACCCCTGGCTGCGCGGCCCAAAATCCCCAGACGCTCATGGATGTTGTGTGTAAACGAATAGCGCTGAGGAAGTGGATAACGGCGACCCAGAGATTTTGCCCGCTTCCCGACTGGTATACATTTATTTGTACACTTCAATTTAATTTGGGGCTACAGAACGCGTGAAGAATTTGGCATCGCAGGAGGGGTATTTTTGTTATGAAGCATTTTGGATCAGCCCGTATTTCAAACCGGCCACAGCGCTTTGAAAATTATTGCACAGCACCCGGTAAAAATTATTGACCGCTCCGTGGTAAAAACCAATATATTTTCACTGTAAACAAAGTGCTTACCCCTTGATTCCCCTCCAGCTCCTTGTGCCCTCCATTGTCATATGACTAGGAAAAAAAGCAAATGTATTTCACAGATATACCAGCAATATCCCGGTCTCCAAAGTGGAACAGCCGCAAGTGTAGTACAGACAAGGGTTGACCGTGGGTCGTTTTGGGTCAAGTTTGGCGCCAAACGCGAGCTTTGGTGCGCAGACGACATCTGGAAAAAATGGCCGGTTTTCGGAGCTTTTCGGTTTCTGGAACACCGGATAAAAGGTTGTGCACCTGTACTTGTTTTCTGTGTAATTAAATATTCTCAATCCCTATCGATATATTACCTCTCATTCTAGTAGATCAGTCAAATAATTTGCCTTTCATAAATTCATGCTGACTTTGCTCATGATGTTCTGTTACTACATTGTTCACGTCAGATTCTACCATCTTCCTTACACTGATGTTGTTGGTCGTCCCCCTGTATTCTCTCTTCCTCCCATGTTAAAGAACAAAGACAAATTTGCTACCCTCCCTTTGAAAAAAAACGATTCAAGAATTTATAAAGTTTTGCAAAACGATAATCAGAGCAGCCAGTACCTCTAAAAATAAAATGACGTGAAGTACTGAATAACTCAGCGGGACAGGCAGCATCTCTGGAAAAAATGGATAGGTGACATATCAGGTCCCAACATCACCTCTCCATGTTCACCAGAGTTCCCAATCCAAAACGTCTCCTATCCATGTTCTCCAGGGATACTGTCTGAGCTGCTGAATTAGTGAAAATCTGGATGAAAAGTTCTCGCCAAATATGAAACCAGGCACTACCAATAATCCCCAGTGCAAATCATGGAGTTTCTGTAAACGAATAAAATGAGCAAGTGGATAATTTCATTTCAGAGATTTTATTTGCTTCCTGGACTTACATTTATTTGTACACTTCAATTTAATTTGGGCTACAGAACTTGTGAAGAATTTGGCATGCAGGAGCTATTTTTTGTTATGAAGCATTTTGGATCAGGTAGTATTTCAAACAAAAAACATTTTGAAAATCATTCCAAACACATTAAAAATTAATTTACGTGGTAAAAACCAATTATATTTTCACTGTAAACAAGTGCTTACCGTGTGATTCCAGTCCAGCTCCTTGTGCGAGTCCATTGTCATATGACTAGGAAAAAAATGTAAATGTATTTCACAAATATACCAGCAATATGTACTTTTATAAAGTGGAACAATACAAGTGCAGTAACACAAGAAAATATGATTCTGCTAATATTTTAGTATTGAGTTCTGTCAACACTAAAAAATGTTTCATGTTGGCTCATATGAAATTCAAAATTGTTGATGCTGTGACAATCTTTTCAGTTTACAGATAACCTATGCTTATCATCTTAAATATGTTCTCTCCTTATCTGCTTGTATTACTACCAATGTCTTTAATTGTTGCTCTCATCCATTCATCACTACCTACAATGTTGAATGATATTCACAAGAAACAGATGATTTCTTGTTGTATTTTTCCATGCAGGATTTCCAGAAAAAAAGGGATGAGGAGCTTGGGGCAAGTATGAAGAGACTTGTGGGGAATGAGCAAAAGTGAAGAACAAGACTAAACCAAAACAAGAACACTGTACAAGCAATGATGATCAATTTCAAAGAAACAAAATATGCCAATGAATGTTTGCGCAAAAACAGAAACATTGCAGCTACTTTTTTTTTGATGAAATGCCTGATGTTTCAATAGTACTGTATATCATAAGTTAACCTTTAACATGAAAATGTGTTGATGTTTATTATAATTCCAGGACAGCACAAGAAGCAGGAGTAGAGCAATTAGACCTTCCACCTTTCTATGTCATTAAGCTGACATTCTACCTCAACTTCACATCCCAGCAAACAATTAATCAACAGAATTTCTTGAATATGCTTCACCATATCTGTAGCTTAACAGAGGCAAGAATTTCAAAGATTCGCATATGCTGAAGGAAGAAATTTCTCCAACCTCTTGACTTAGGAGGATGAGGGGGTACTTCATTGAAACTTACCGAATAGTGAAACGCCTGGATAGAGTGGATGCGGAGAGGATGTTTCCTCTAGTGAAAGAGTCTAGGACTAGTGGTCATAACCACAGAATAAAAGAACGCCCAGTCAAAAGCCACACTCTCCCCACAATACAAAGCACTCCTGCAAAATGCACCAACATTCAATAGTGAAAAGGTCACTAGCCAATCAGTTTCTTGGTCCTCCAAAATATTCCAAATAGAATTTAAACTGGAGGTGGTGGAGGGAGGACTTAAACCAGAAAGGGTTTTTGGGAAGAAAGAGCTACCTTAAATTTAGTTGCATCTGGTTGGATAACTAAGGGAGGGTGAAGACTATTCCATGCTTTAATTGTGAGGGGGAAGAATGAATTGCTGTACACATCTGTCTTGGTAGCTGGTATCTCAAATTGGATCGAATGCCCTCGTCTGCTCCTAATTGGTTTGGGTTTGGTGTAGGTTTTGTAATCTATGTCGAGCTGGCCATTTAACATTTTGTAAAAACAGGTTAAACGGTGAGCTTCACATCCGTCTTGGAGAGGGTTCCACCCCAGTGAATTCAGAAGTTTGGTAACACTCGCTTCTCTCTCATAGGTATTAGTAACAAATCGAGCCGCCTGTCTTTGGACAAGTTCAATGGAAGAAATGTTTTTATTTGTGTATGGGTCCCATGCTGCAACTGCGTAGTCCAAATGAGGTCGAACGAGGGTGAAGTACAGCTTCTCCTCGACAGAAGTTGAACAATGATGAAAGTTGCTTCTCAGAAAATTTAGGACACCTGTTGCTTTCACCGTTGCATGAATGGGTTAAAGTGTTGCGTCCTCAGCCCCCTACTGTATCCCTGTTTCTTCATGACTGTGTGGCTAGGTTCAGCTCAGGACTCTATAATCAAGATTGCTGCACTGACACTGGCAATAACGGGCCTTCCTCCGATTTGAGACCAAAACCTACGCAATAAGAGGTGTGATCTCACCAAGACCCTGTCACAACAACAGTAGAAACTCTCTGAATCCTATACTCAAACAAGGAGCTTTTGCAATTTTAGGAGGGCACATACCATTTGCTTTCTTTACACACCATGCTGAACCTGCATGGGGATACTGTGAATAGGGCGGTGTGCTTTAAATACCCTGGGACACCCAGGTCTCGATCTCCCCATTCCAATCGGCCACCATTTAGCATAATGAGTCTGCTTTCAGCGCCTTTTTGCCACCAATGGATAACCTCACAAATATCCACATTATCTCTGCATCTGCCAAACAGTGCATCTACTCAGCGGCTGTGGAAAGCATCTTGATTTGGTTTGGGAACTGCTCTGCCCAGGACAAGATGGCTCTGCAGAGAGTAGTGCGTTTTGCCAAATGCACTATGGGAACTATACTCGCCCCCCTGCAGGAACTATATAGCAGAAGGTGCAACTCCAGAGCCAACAAGATCATAGGAGACCCCTTCCACCCCAGCAACGGAATGTTCCAACTGCTACGGTCAGGCAAACGCCTCCGTTGCCACGCTGTGAAAACGGCGAGGACGAGAAGGAGTTTCTTCCCAGAGGCCATTAGGCCTGTAAACTCCTATCTCACCAGGAACTTTACTGTACCATTTTACTGTTGTGTGGTGTCTTTTTAAAATTGCTGTTTTTTCTTTTTTTCCTCCTACAAATATGTAATATGTGAATATGTGTTTCTGTTCCATTCTGTTTTGTAGTTTTTTTGCACAATCCGCAAGCATTACCACTTTTCATTTCACTGTACATCTTGTATGTGTACATGACGAATAAACTTGACTTGACTTGATGAGTCTAACCATTCCAACGCAGATTGTTCTGTAATTTGATGCCAAGATACTTGGTTTGTTTGGATTCTTCAATGGTGGCACCAAGTATATTTTAAGATGTTACGCCTGGATTCCTCTTTCTGGCAACACGCATGGTTTCACATTGGGAAGGGTTGTACTTGTGACTTTTTCATGGATGTCATTTATGTAAAGCTTTGTGTGCAGTTTTGCTTGGATAATATAATGATCGCTAATTCCAGCACACGATAAAACTACCAAAATTAAATCTGGATGAGATGTGAACAATAAATCTAAAGTATTTTCGGTGCCACTTGTCTCATCACGCCAGTGGATGAAAAAAGGAGTTGCGTTACTGATCAAGGATAATATTACGGCAGCAACCCAGATGGCATGACTGAAGAATCATCCAGTGAGACTACATGGGTGCAGTTAAAATCGCCAACAGTCCCTTCCTTCTTTGTGTTTTAATAGTACGTGTTAAATGTATGTTTTTAGTGTTCTTATAACCATATAACCATTACAGCACGGAAACAGGCCATCTCGGCCCTACAAGTCCGTGCCGAACAAATTTTTTTTCCCCTTAGTCCCACCTGCCTGCACTCATACCATAACCCTCCATTCCCTTCTCATCCATATGCCTATCCAATTTATTTTTAAATGATACCAATGAGCTTTAGCTTGTTTTATGTGGGGAGTGGGGGAAACTTTTTCTAATCTCTTACCTCGACCGAGATGCAATTTATTTCCGTATCGTATCTCTTTCCGTACTGTGGCCTAACATCGAGGAGTTGGCGACCTTTGTTGGGAGACCGATTTTGAGAGCTCTAACTGTAGGTACTTGCAGACTTTAACATCACGGAGCTCGTGATCTCTTAATTCGACGACTCCAAGCTGCAGGAGCTTCGACCACCCCGACATGGGAACTATGTCGCGGGGACTTTGATCGCCCCAATGCAGGGGCTTCGACCGCCGGCTGCAGGAGCTTCGATTGCCCCGACGGATGGTTCTACTGCCCCGACCGCGGGAGAATAAAGAAGAGGAAGAAGTTGACTTTTTTGCGTTTGATCACAGTGAGGAATGCAGGGAATCCGCTGTGGTGGATGTTTATGTTAACTTTTATGTAGTTGTGTGTCTTGCTGCTTTTTTTTTGTATGTCTATGTTAATTTGCATATCACTGTACCTTAATTGGTACACGTGATAATAAAATACCTTTGAAACCTTTGCTTTTAACTTTCCCAATATAGACTGGGACGGTCAGTGTCAAGAGCTTAGATGGGGTGGAATTTATCAAGTGTGATCAGGAAAGTTTCCTTAGGCAACATGTAGATGGACCTACAATAGAAAAGGAAAAGCTTGACCTACTCTTAAGGAACTGCGCAGGTCAAGTGGCTGAAGTGTCAGAGGGTGAGTCTTTTGGGATCAGTTCTACGAGCTTTAAAATCATTAAGGATAAAGACAGGGCTGGTCCACAAGCTAAAGTTCAGATCTGGCCAAAGCCAATTTTAATGGTACGGTATAACTATTTGATGGTAAACTTGATTGGAATGGGCAAGCGGGCCGAGGAATGGCAAATGGAATTTATTTCAGATATGTGAGAGGCATCGCATTGTGGGAAATCGAACCAAGGCAGGACCTTCACAGTGAACAGTAGGGCTCTATGGAGTGTTGTAGAGCAGAAGGATCGTATACAAGAACATTGTTCCCTGAAAGTGCCATAGAAGGTAGATAGGGCAGTGAAGAAAGTTTTTGGCACGTTTGCCTTCATTAGACAGGGAAATTAATACAGAATTTGAGATGTTATGTTACAGACGTCGGTAAGGCTGCACTTGAAGCATAGTGTTTAGTTTTAGTCACCTGCTATGGGAAAGATGCCAACAGGCTAGAAAGGTTAACAAAGATTCTGCTTGGTCTTAAAGGCAAGATCTATAGGGAGACGTTGGTCAGGACTTTATTCCTTGGAGTTCAGTAAGCTGAGGAATGATCTTACAGAGGTATATAAAATCATGAGGGGAATAGATAGGGTGAATCTTTTTCCTGGGTGTTGGAAATCAAGAACCAGGTGGCATATGATTTAAAGTATGAAGGGAATTTTTCACATAGAGTGGTAGGTAGAATGAGGAAGTTGAGGTAGGTACAATAACAACATTTAAAGGACATTTAGACAGATACATGGATAGGAAAGGTTTCATGGTATAGAAACCAAATGGCAGCAAATGGGACTAGCTTAGATGGGACAAATGGTTGACAAGGACGAATTGGGCCAGAGGGCCTGTATCTATGCTACTCAACTCTACCACACCAGCATCAGTGGCGAGCTGATGAACAGCACGTAATTACTTAAAACATTGTTCAGATTAAAAGACATGCTTGCTCTTGTCTGATGAATGTGAATTTTAAAGGAATAGTGGCCACACTTATTAGATTATTTTTAAATCAAGACAAAGATGAAATTATATTCTGAAAAATAATGTAATGTCCCGGTTGCATTGTTGTGATCAGAAACATGAAGGGTTCATAATGTGACTTAATTTCTTGACTGCTAAATATTTTTTCCAAGTTAATATAATTGTGGTAAATATTAAGATGGAGGAAAGACTTTTGTACCCAAAAAGCAGTTCCATGGTTAAACCTGAAACTGCTGGTGAGGTACAAAAAAACCCACAAGATGTCATACATGGGAAAAATAAATTAAGCATTTTGTAAGTTTCAAAAATAATTAAAACAAATCATGTCACTGAGTTTGGCACCATTTTTGCATACTCCTGCATGTCGGGACATTTTGCTGCAAGCATGATATTAGATATTTCCTTCAATTACCATTGCTGGCAACTCCCTGCTGCTTTTAATCTCATCAGTTGCTAAATATAATCACAGTCGTTGGCCTACTTCTGTCAGACCAGATGCTTAGTTTAAAGACAGCGAGCAAACATACCGATGGCAGTAGCAGAGTAACAGCAAGGGAATGCTGAAGTGTTGATAACAGTGAGCATACAGTGAGCTAGAGTACAAATCGAAATACTGCTGTTCCTGTACTATATGAACATAATGACTTTGCACTAGAATGGGAAACCTAAGGCTAATGTAGTGCAGGGCACCAGAAGACTGCTTCCACAACCTAGAAATTGCATTACACCCCTGCTAAGGCTTCTGTAGGGTATTCCAATATTAATGTATCACTGAACTTCTCTTCAACATGTAATTTTAGAATAAGATTTATTCCACCCCAGATATATTGGGATATAAAATACGCGTTTTGACATATTCCGGTATAAAATGCATGTTTAGACATATTAGGCTATAAAATAACTCTTTTGTTTATTGATTAAGAAAGAACTGCAGATGCTGGAAAAATCGAAGATAGACAGAAATACTGGATAAACTCAGCAGGTGAAAAGCTTATTGATGTCATTTAGTCCAGGCTAACTGTTGGTTCATTCCCTTCAGAATCTAGAGTATATACATTCCATGTCATCTTGAACATCGTCAGCAGCAAAATGCCAGCTTATTTTTAATACTGAACTCATTTCCAAGCAACTTTGACATAAGGATTTTACTTTAAATATTTAAGGTTAAGTTCTATTATTGTTCAATAAAGAGAATGGTTACAGGATTGCAGGAAAAAAATGTAATTATCATGGTTAAAAAGGCCGAATGTGACCAGGTACCGAACCACAAGATTCCAATACCACATCATCCTGATTTAAATTTCAAACCACATTCCAAGAATAGAGAAATACCTGGAGCCTTTGATCAATAAATCTCAATACTTTGTCAACCTCTAGACTGCACTAGCATATACTCTTACATATTCTTCTGTTATTATTAGACTTTTAGGCATCTCATATGCAAAGAATGAATTTCTAATCTTCCAATCTACCCGAGTGTGGCCTTGCGCTTTTTCATCTGCATTTTCTCTGTAGCTGTAACACTATATTCTGTACTCTGTTTTGCATTACCTGATGTACTAATGTATAGTATGTGCAGTCTGGATTGCACACTAAACAACGATTTTCACTGTACCACACTACTTGACAATAATAAACCAAATATCAAGCAAAGGCTTGCTATCTGTCAGCCTAAATAGACCATATAATTTTAGCCCTTAATGATGAGTAGTAAATATATTTATATACTCCACATTTATGACGCCTGGGGCATTAGAACTATACACTCCCTAACCCAGAAACAAATCTCCTGGGACAGACAAAAGCAAAGCCAAAAACACACACTGGATGAGAACATTCATGATTTTAATGAAAGGGTAGCTTTGAGGGATCAGCTTGTTCAAACTCATTTCATATATTCTATGACCATAGTTAGCAAGAAGGTAAAGCAACATACTAGATTCTTCCTTTTCCTGTATTAACGGAAATAGAGAAAGTCTACTAGTGCTGTAAACTATTTATGGCACAGCTATAGTCCATTAACCACATTACAAGAAGAATACGATTGACATTTTTGCAGAGGAGATTTAAAAGGATGTGGCCTACTGATATGTTTTCAATTCTGAGGCTTACTGTCAATGGACCAAGAGCCGAAGGAAGATTTTATGGAAAAAAATTAAGTCTTGGAGACATTGTCCAATAACCAGGGAGAATTCAGTCATTCGTGAAGTGAAGTATTTAGAGGGAGTCAAGGAGAACTTTTCTCTCCACGTCAAGGCACAGTGTGACAGAAATTTATCACACGCATTCATTTACACATGTTAACGATTCAAGAGTTGCAAGGTGGGTAGCACATCTTCAACAATGGGGTAATGGGCCAAATAGGTAATTTTTTAACGATATGAGTTTATGTAAACTTAAACAGAAAACAAAATGAAAACATCTAGAAGTGGGTGCACAACCCAATCCTCAAATTCATCCGCATTAGATCACCTCCAAACCAATTGCTCTAAGTAATTCAGTTCCAAGCTTGAACAATGGTTGAAGTATTACCAAATACTAGGTGCTGATTAATAACAATGATCATACATTATCGATTTTAAATTTACCCTCTCCAATAGGTTTAGGAATCACGGTACAGTACATCTAGTACAACATTGGAAGCTAAATTTAATTAATACAAACTCCTTTGGTACATTTAAATTAGAAAAACAGACAAATAAGCAACAGATTCCAATAAAGACTGACATTTTTGGAACGGCTCTGTCCCAATCCTCTACTGAAAGGTTACTATAGGAAATAATTTTAAAACTTAATTAGTTGAAGGAAAGAAAAACTTTAGAAAGCATTAAACTCAAAGCTGTTCCAATTCAGTAATCCCTTTTGCCTGCATGTGCTGTTTTCTCTAAATGTCTTTTGCACAACCTTTTATCTAAACCGAAAAGAAAAAAACGGCCATTTTTTCCAGATGTCGTAAACCAAAGCTAAACTTGACCCAAAATGATTCCCAGTCTGTACACTGTAGCGGCTGCCTCCTCCCTGGAACAAAACAAATCATTGCTTAAATGTTAGTCAGTTAGTTTGGAGGGCATTACTGGGGGGTTGAAGGGGGTACTTTAATTCTTAGTCCCCTACCTGGTCGGAGAGGTCAATGCATTTCCGCAGCGCTAAATGGCAACTAAGGCGCTACCAATCCAGGCGGCCCGCGGCTCATTCGAGAATTCGAATCGGCGGCGTCGCGAGCAATGCCTTACCGGGTCGCCGTGCGGCAAGCTCCGGAGCGCTGTGGCCGCCGACAGACAACATCGCGGAGCGCGCTGGATTTGGAGCTCGCAGCCAGGGGTAGAGTTGCCGGGGTCGGATCCAACCGGCGCCGCTTTATTGACGGAGCTGCGGCTCCAAATAGCGACGCTAAGAATGTTGATAGAGGCGGCCAAAGCGCTCCGGAGCTTGCGCAGGCGACCCTGGTAAGGCATTGCTCGCGACGCCGCTGACTCCCGGATGGGACGTCCCCTTTGGATTCGCAGTAGGTGTTCTTGCAATGTCAAGGCGCCGCCCGCGGCCGTCGGAGCCCCCAGAGTTCACCAGGTAGGTAGGGGATAAGAATTAAAGTTTCCCCCTTCACCCCTACACCACCACCACCACATAAAATCCCTCCAAACTAACTGACTAACATTTATGCAATGATTCTCCCGGTCTCCGGGGAGGAGGCAGCTGCTCCAGACTTTTCAAGCCGCCCGCGCTACCTACCTAATCTACGCTAAAAATCTTCCATTCTGAAATCCGAAAATGTCCGAAATCCGACAAGTGTCTGGTCCCAAGGCTTTCGGATAAAAGGTTGTGCACCTGTATTTATCTAAAAAGAACGTTGTAACATTAAACCACTAATATTACCTATTCGTTCAATGGCTTACTGAACAAAACAATTCCTGAAACATTACTGGAATAGTTGATGACTTATTTGTCTGCATTTCTAAATGTAAGTACCAAAGGAATCCTCATTCATTGAATTCAAAATGCCCAGACAGAAAAGATGCTGCTCCATAGTCTCATAAGAGGCTTTATTGATACTGCATTAGAGATAAGAATGGATAGAGGAAAAGTGATAGGCAACTGGAAGGTTAGGATGACCCCTTTGGATTGATAGGTGTTCTGCAATGTCAAGTCAAGTCAAGAGAGTTCATTGTCATGTGTCCCAGATAGGACAATGAAATTCTTGCTTTGTTTCAGCACAACAGAATATAGTAGGCATGAATACAGAACATATCAGTGAGTCCATATACCATTATATAAATATATACACACATCAATAAATAAGCAAATAAAGTGCAAATAAACAGATAATCGTCTATTAATGTTCAGAGATTTATTTCAGTTGAGTTTAATAGCCTGATGACTGTGGGGAAGAGTCTATTTCTGAACCTGGACGTTGCAGTCTTCAGGCTCCTGTACCTTCTACCTGAAGGTACCGGGGAGATGAGTGTGTGGCCAGGATGGTGTGGGTCCTTGATGATGCTGCCAGCCTTTTTGAGGCAGTGACTGCGATAGATCCCCTCGATGGTAGAGAAGTCAGAGCTGATGATGGACTGGGCAGTGTTTACTACTTTTTGTAGTCTTTTCCACTCCTAGGCGCTCAATGCTTCCCCAAAGTGGAGGTCAAGTCTTGATTATACCTATGCTTTTAGTTTGAAACATGAAGATCATCTCATTGCCACACAATCTGCCTAAAATTGTTGACACAAGGAACTGCAGAGGATGGTTTAAAAAAAGGAAAGTGCAGTAGTAACTCAGCAGGTCAGGCAGCATCTCATTCTCCAGAGATGCTGCCTGACCTAATAAGTTGTTTTTCTAAAATTGTTACACTGCACCAACTGAGTTAGATTATATTTAAAGGTTTCTTCAAGTACTGCTAACTAGCTGCAGACTGGAACGAGAGGGTAAAAGAACATCAAAAAAGTTGGAGGGGGACCTCAAGAACTACCAGTGGACCAATCATTACTCGTGGACCACTCTGCTGGTGCAAGATGGTTGCTGCAGACTGGCCTTGAAATTTACTTAACCTGCAGGGTATCAGGAAGTGCAGGAAAAGTGCAAGCAGAGGTACCCCGGGACATGCAGAAAAAGTACAAAATTAACAAAAGGAGCAGTGCAGGAAAAGTACAAGAGAAAGTAAAAGAAACAGAGCAGATCAAGCATGATCTGGCACAATAAATTGGATTGAATGCTCAGATATTTAGCTTTTTAGATATTTTAAATAAATGGAGTAAAATCTAGATCATCTGTGCATTTGGATTATTTTAACAAATGTTAATTCTGATACATGTATTACAAATGGATGACTCTCAGCTTTTCCTACCTCCACAAACAGCCTGACATGTCAAGCATTTTCTACACCTCTGCATTTTCTAGATTGTCCATTCATTTGTTCATGTTCTTCTAACTGCCTTCATTAGTCTATCAATTGGATCACCTAATTTACAGCTCACCCTCACTACTCCATACCAAGGTCTTCACTTGCTTAAAAGAAACCACTATGATCCCAGTGTCAAAAAGATAGTTTGCCAATAACCACTGTCCAATGTCTCTGGCATTCACCACCATGAAGTGTTTTGAGAGAGTGGTGAAGGTGCACGTTAACCAGTCTTCCAGCCAGCCTTCATCCACAGCAGTTTGCTTGCTGTCACAACAGGCCTACAGCCATCTTCCTGACCCTTAATCTATCTCTAGGACACCTAGACAACAAGGGCTCGGACATTAGATTGGAGTACACCAATGTCCATCTCTTGGTTGTCTGATTAAACAACCATTTTTTCTCATGTTGCTAGTAACTCACAAGATCCAATCTTACATTCTAAAGGCCAACAAAAGCATGAATTTGCTGTCAATCTAGTTGATATGGGAAGAGAAATGAAAGATAAACAGGTAGCAATATCAACAAATAATCCTTTTGACAACTGGTTTCAGTAAGATTTCTTAGGAATACACATTGCAGCAATTCTACTGAAATAAGCATCAGTGATATCACTAAGGGAGGTGTAATTTCAAAAATTCAGCATAAATATGACATATTGCAATAATTATTTTTATAAAAGTAATTATTATAGCTAATCAAACAGTAAGGCACATACAATCATATTGTCAAGGGGAGACCTCAATCCTTTAAAAAAATACTGATAAAATGCTTTCTATGATGCATCTGTAGAAGTTGATGAGAGTTGTAGGAGACATGCCAAACTTCCTAAGCCTTCCAAGGAAGTGGAAACGTTGGTGTACTTTTTTGGTCATTGCTTCATTATGGGTGGTCCAGGATAAGTTGATATTGACTTCTAGGAATTTGAAGTTTTCAACCATCGCTACTTTGGCACCATCAATGCAAACTGGAATATGCGTACAGCTTCGCTTCCTGAATTCGATCACTATCTCCTTTGTCCTGCAGACATTGAGAGAAAGGTTGTTGTCTCAACACCAGGACCCGAGGTTCTCGATCTCCTCCCTGTACTCCATCTCATTGTTATTTGATATCTGCCCCACATTGGTAGTGGCGTCTCGTTATCGTTGGCTCTACTGAAAATCAAATTATACTTGCACCGTCCGGTTCTGAACCCTTCCACAAATAGGAATGCTTCTTCTCTATTCTGTCCTGACTTTTCTTCAATTTGTGCACCTCTATCATATTTCATCTCAGCCTTTTTGTACTCAATGGAAAACCATCACAGCTTCTTCAGTCTTTTCTCTGGGCATCCGTTCCTTGCCCTTGAAGCCATTTGTTCTACCCCCTCTGCAATGCTTTCTCACCATGCTTACTGTTCTAGTCACCATATTGTGCAAATGTTTGCAACAGAGAGGATGCAGAACCTAATGGGGATGCTACCAGGATTGGAAAATAGTAGCTATGGGGAAAGTTTGAATATGTGAATGCGGAAAAAGTGTTTTCTTTTGGGGAAAAAAAGGCTATTTCTTTCCATATTCCTATAATGTGCTAACTGGCTACTATAAATTATTCTTCAGTACTGTTATATTCTGGACTGCAGAATGAATAACAACTTACAAGCAGGTTGCCTGGATCACGAGAGAGATGTATTACCCAACATTCCTTGCTTACATACAACATCAACTCATGTATGTGTAAATATATATATATATATATATATATATATATGTGTGTGTATATATATATATATATATATATATATATATATATATATATATATGAATACATTATACTACTCTCCTTTTTTTAAGTATTAAATCTAAGTACTCAGTTACAATTTTGTTGTTGTGATACTTGATTTAAACGAGTATTTATGAAATCTTAAATGACAAACATAATATATTTATTTTACATATTTACACACTTTTGTTTTGTTTATACAGTGAGTTACTTAACTTCCAAACCTAATCTGACTACTAGTTTACAGATCCTGCCTGATCGTCTAACAGTAACAGGTGTAACAGGTTTAGGTGTTGACTCAACTGTTGGCTTGTTTGGCTCTGTTTTAGTACCCTGACTTTGACCAGAGGAATCTGTTTCTTTGTCTGTACTGACTGAACTTTGTGTTTCAATCACAGTGGTCTCTTCCAACTCACTTTCAGATGAAATCTCAGGGATTAGGACTTCATCCTCAGTTTTTGGTTTATATTTGGCTAGAATCATTTGATCAACATGAACACTTTTAATCCTATCTCCAACTTCAACTAAGTATCTTTTTGTTCCACACACTTCCACTATTTTCCCAACATCCCATTTGTCTCGACTGGACTTGTTGGGAGGACTGAGAACACAAACCTGCTCATCAGGCTTAAAGTACCTCTCCTTTTTGTGGGAGTCAAAATGGCGTTTTTGACAACTGTTTTTGCTCAACTCTCAAGGCCAAATTGGGTAGAACTCCACTTACGCGTATTTCTCAGCCTTCTCTTCATCAAAAATTCTGCAGGTGAGCAACCTGTTGTGTGTTGTGGTTCTGTACTTCAGCAAGAAACTAGCCAAACGATGTTTCATCCTGAGCTTTGAACTACCCTGCAAAACCTGTTTCTTGAGACATCTTTGACAACTCTACCAAACCTTTCTGCTGCCCTGTTGGAGGCTGGATGGTATGTGGGAACAAGAGTGTGTTTTACAACATTCCGCTGCATGAACTCTTTGAATCGTTCTGAACGAAACCGAGGTCTGTTATCAGAAACAAGTTCTTCCAGTAAACCATGACATGCAAAAATGTATCTCAACTCATCTATGGTACATTCATTAGTATTGCTTGACCCCATATGCTTAACCTTAATCCATTTGGAATGACTATCTACTAGTACCAGAAAGTGATCATTACCCTTTTCTCAAAAATCTACATGAACTCTCTGAAAAGGTCTACTTGGCCATGACCAAGGTTGCAGTGGTGTTTTTGGTGGTTTACTCTGGCAATTTTGGTAGACACTACATTTGCTCACCAGTGACTCGACGTCACTGTCAAAACCAAGCCAATACACAAACCTTCTGGCAATTGACTTCATGCTTACTATGCCAGGATGTTCGGCATGAAGTTCATTCATAATTTTGTTTCTCAAAGACTCTGGTACAACCACTCTGTAACCCCACTTAACGCATCATGAGTTCAGAACTGAGTTCAATCCACTATCGATTTCAGTCCAACCATTCAATGTCCGTTCATAGACCCACTTCAGCACAGTGTCTTTCTCTGTTTCTGCTGCAATTTGTGTTGCAGTCACTGGAAAATCTTCATCTACAACTTGCAGTGTGTAGATCGAGTTCTCACTTCCCACATCAGAGTTCCCATGGGACAACCGAGTTCTCATGGTTGCACAAGCCTATTAGGGTTACAAAACCTACTTGAATCTGCACCCTCAGCCATGCGTTTTGGCGCTTTGGAGGGGGCGGGTTTTATACTAGTAAATCTGTTCTAACCGCAATGTATGTTGCAGTAGTAAATCATTAACGAAAAATCGCTGCAAGAACCGGTCGCAAAAGGTATTATTAGTTTTATAGGCCTCGATAATATAGTTCTAATAGTTTTAAAATTACTGTCTCATTCCGCACAGCCCCAGGGTTTTATAAAGCAAAATTAAAGGTATGTACCATTAAATGGGCTACCCTATATATCAAGTTATCTATAGCGAGTAGTTCATTTTGGGCTTTTTATATCCCGCGTATTTTCCATTTGAGGGCAAATCCAGCGCGATGTCAACGTTCTAAACCAGCGCATTCCACAGGAACCCACTAGAAAGCCGATTTAAATGGGCATTTATTTACACTAAATTCCTTCCATTTGGCCTATAAATTAATGTAAATTAGATATAAAAATCATGTTATATTGTGAATTATTTGTGAATAATCTATGAACACTTAGGCTATTTAAAAATGTTAATCTTTCCTTAAGAAATGGGCTTTTGACTATCCAAGAACAGCTTTTTTGTAATGTCCATGATCAATAGGAACAAGATTTCTTGATTGGCCGAACACGAGATATGCTGAATTTGGTGTCTTCCTTTTCTTTATCTGATGGGATGCAGACTTGATTTTTAAAATTGTAACATTGCACTCTATACGCCACCTTGTGATAGGGACAGCAAAATGCCCAGCGATGATGCAAAGGTATAGCACCAAGTATCACTAGTAGTGGCTTGTGATCAGTCACTAGGGTGAATGGTCTGCCAAGAAGAAACTGATGGAATTTCTTGATTCCGAACACGATGCTGTGTGCTTCCTTTTCTATCTGTGCATAATTGCATTCACTCGGTGATAGGGTGCGGGATGCAAAAGCAATAGGCTTTTCCTGTCCGTCATTCATTACGTGGGAGATCATTGCACCTACACCATTACTTGAAGCATCACAAGCAAGTTTCATCTCACGTGTCGTATCGTAGTGAACAAGGAGTTTGTCACTTGTCAAGTTTTCTTTGCAGATGTCATATGCACATTGCTGTTCCTTTCCCCACGTCCATTTCGCATCTTTTTGTAGCAGATGATGTAGTGGCTTTAGCACAGTTGCTAAATCTGGAAGGAATCATGCATAGAACTGCACCATCCCAAGGAATGATCGTAGCTCTGACACATTGTTGGGTTTTGGAGCATTCACTATTGCTTCCATTTTCGCCTTCACAGGGCAAAGTCCATTGGCGTCCACTTTGAGTCCGGGGTAGACCACCTCTGACTGCACAAATGCACATTTACTTTGTCGCCGTTTGACATTGTGGCAGTTCAGTCGTGTGAGAACTTGCTCAAGGATTTCCAAATGTTCTACCATGCCCTCTGTGAATATCAGTAGGTCACCCTGGTTGCACACACAGTGCATAATGCCTTGTAACATTTTGTCCATGACAGACTGAAAACATTTCGGGGAGGATTTCATACCATAGGGCAGTATTGTATATGAATACAAGCCCTTATGTGTGTTGATACTCAAGTATCGCTGACTTTCCTTGTCGACATTGAGTTGGGCGTAAGCGTGAGACAAATCCAGTTTAGTGAAGACTCTCTAAGTTCTGCGTACAGATCTTGCAAGGTTGGTAACGGATATTGTTCGACATCAATGGCTTGGTTGATTGTGACTTTGTAGTCACCACATAGTCAAACAGTTTTGTTGGCCTTGGGTACAGCCACAATTGGCGTTGCCCAGTTACTCTGGTCTGTCTTCACCAGTACTCCATTCCGCTCTAGCCTGTCAAGTTCTTCCTCCACTTGTTGCTTTAGTGCATATGGTACAAGTCTTGGTCGACAATACACAGATCTCACATCTTGCTTAAGTCGAATGTGTGCAGAGTACCCTGTTATTCCCATGTAACTGTCAGCAAAAAGGTTTGCATGTTTGCTTATGACGTTTTCAAGACTCGATTTGGACAAATCGACGCTGAAAATGTTCCAGTCTAATTCCATTCTACTCAGCCAATCCTTTCCAAAGAGGGTTGGTTTATTTCTGTAGCTGGCCACTATGATGGGCAATGTTAATGACTGACCATTATGCTGTACTTTACAGTTCATTTGTCCACGTCTCCAAAACCTTGCCCGAGTAGGTTGTTAGCTTGACCTTACTCTCAAACAATGGTATCTGTGGTAACTTTGTTTCGTAGAGGTCTCTGCTCATGACCGAACAATCTGCTGCCGTGCCAATACATATATCGATTAACTGTTCATTAATCAATAGTTTAGTTCGAAAGTCCTTGCCCTGACTGGTTGTAGGCTTATCGATGTTGGTTGCATAAATGGTGTACAACCCAAGTTTCACATGGGTTCACCTCCAAGTTGTGAACTCCTCTCTGGTGTTGTCGCTTGATTCCCACAGATTGTCGGTTTCCTGTTTTAAGCTTGGCCCGACATGCTGAGGCGATATGGCCTTTCTTCTGGCAGTTATAGCACTTGGCCATTTTGAACGGACAAAATTGGGATGAGCGATTACCGTTGCAACAATATCAACTGGCTGAACTCGGCCTCCAGCCATACTTTGGTTTTTGTTTTTTGTGCCTCTTGGTTTGGCCATAGGCACTGCCTTGTGACTGTAAACGGCCACTGCAGTCCGTGGTGGGCGAAACTCACAAGCATTCTTTGATGCCATCTCCATTGTGGTAGCAATCTTGCATGCTTTCTCGAATGTAAGATCTGGAGTGTTCATGAGTTTGGACTGCATTCGTTCATCCACTAGACTACAAACAAATCTGTTGCGTAGTGCACGTCGGAGAAATGTTCCAAAGTTACAGTGCACAGTTAAGTTTTTCAAGGCAACAATGTACTCATTGATTGTCTCATTCTGTTTCTGTTTTCTAGTGGCAAATTTATAGCTTTCTGAAATTTCCAGAGGCTTTGGGTTGAAGTGCTCCTCCTACTTCTTCATAATGTCATTGAATGGCACGTCTTTTGCCTTTATGGGCGCAAGGAGATTCACGAGTGTGTCGTACACTTCAGGACCGATCTCCGTGAGCAGAATTGCTTTCATGCGTTCGCAAATGGCCTCATTTGTTTCAGTCATTATCTCTCCTTCACTACTAATCTCCATTATGTTGTTTGCCGTGAAAAACATGTTCGGTCTCTCCATATAGGTGCTGAACTCTACTCTTGTCAAAAGTGCCAAGGTTTCCAATATAGCCCCTGGACGCTGCCATCATGTTGTTCTCTTTTGGGTTTTTTTAAAGTCCGTTCAAAAACACCTATTTCCTATCTGTTCTGGTGTAACAATTCACCTAAAACTTAGCTGTACAAATGCTATTCAGCTTGAGGAATTCGACAAAAAAAAACTCAGGCTAAAATGTCATACAATCCCAAGGACAACATCTTGCCATGTAGACACAACATAGAGACAGCCTGACAAACGCTTGCCGATTTGTACAGCTGCTGTTTTAAACTACAGTTCCCTTCATAGAAGGATCTGCGGCCTATCGTGTCCAGCTTGCAAACAACTGCGACACAACTCCGTATTTACTGTTTAAAATGTTAAACAATACAACATGTTGCAAAACATCCCTGCACAGTATTTAAAGGATGAGTTCACAAACTCTATCCCATCCTCGTCGCCAATTTTGTTATATTCTAGACAGCAGAATGAATAACAACTACACGCAGGTGGCCTGGATCACAAGAGAGAGTTTTATTACCCAACATTCCCTGCTTATATACAGCACCAACTCATTAACATATACTTGTACATTATAAGTACCAATAAAAAGCCAAAGAAGTAAACAGTTTAGGCTGGAGGTTGGAAAGTAGAAGGTAGGCAAAAATGCTGGAGAAACTCAGCGGGTGAGGCAGCATCTATGGAGCGAAGGAAATAGGCAAAGTTTCGGGTCGATGCCGTTCTTCTAAAGAAGGGTTTCGACCTGAAACGTTGCCTATTTCCTTCGCTCTATAGATGCTGCCTCACCCGCTGAGTTTCTCCAGCATTTTTGTCTACCTAAAAAGTAAACAGTGTTGCGCTTACAAGAAACAATGTGTTGCAGAGGTATATAGAAAGTAAGGGAAGGATTCGACGGACGGGGTTACTCTGTTAGGAGCCAGCACGGACCCAATCGCCGCCTCCTGTGTCATAAATGAGTAATTACTCTAAGTGAAGACCAAGTAGGGCTTTTTATTAACTACTTACCATTCAACTATTATTGATTAAATAATTTAAACTTCAAGAATTTTAAACAATTTTAGCAACATTCAGGAGAGGTTTTAAATACCTATTTAGAATGCACCAATTCTGAAAGATCGCCTTGGGGAATACCCACACAATTTACTTAATTATCAATTGAATGTGTTTAGATAGCTTAAAGCGAAACAAAAACAGCGACAGACCATAATCTGTGACATAATTTAAAATTATATTTGTTTCTTGTAATTACATTGTCTACAAAGTAATTTGCAAATTCAAGCAACCAAAAAGAAAATTAGCATGCAATAAGTTGGAAAGCAAATGAGATGAAAGCACAATTGTGCAGTGGTAATGTTGCTGCCTTAAAGTGCTAGAGACCCGGGTTCGATCCTGACTTCTGGTGCTATCTGTACGGAGCTTGTACATTCTCTCTGTCACTGGATGGGGTTTCTCCAGGTGGCCTGGTTTTCTCCCACACTCCAAATACGTACAGATTTGTAGGATAATTGGCTTCGGTAAAATTGTCCCTAGCATGTAGGATAGTGTTAATGTACGGGGTGATGGCTGGTGAGCACGGACTCGATGGGCCAAAGGGCCTATTTCCGTGCAGTATTTCTAAAGTTTAAAAATGCTGCCCTTCACGGCAAAGTGGATTAGTTACAAAATTTGAGAAGATTTGGTGCAACTGTACTTGAATTTGGTAGTCACACTTAGTTCTGAAGTTAGCTTTGATCATTTTGGTGTCCATAAATCCCATGGCTACAAGTGTAAGTCAGAGGCTAGGTGTCTTGCAGCAAGTAACTCACCTCCTGACATCCCAAAACCTTTTCGTCATCTATAAGGCACAGGTCTTTATAGCAACAGAATAGACTCCACTTGCCTGGATGACTGCAGCTCCAACTCTCAAATAACACATCCTTGACAAATCTTCACTGATGCCCTAATCACCCTAAACATTAAAGGGGCTGTCCCACTGCAGCAACCTAACTGGCAAGTTTAGGAGAGTTTGAAAAAGTGTCATGTTGAAGATCTTTTTCGACTATGTAGAAGACCACCTTCGACCTTCTTCGACTATGTTGAAGACTAGCTGCAACTAGCTACGACTAGCTCAGGGAAAATTGGGACACCGAATAGTGGAGAGCGAAGACAACTTCCTTCAACACCCCTTCAACTATGTTGAAGACTATCTACGACTACCTTCGACTACCCTCGATTACCTACGAATAACATGCCGACCTACTACGACTAAACCTACGAGTAAAGAAATATATCGATTTTTTCCATGGCGACCTTTCTTTACTCGCAGGCATTTTTCAGCATGTTGAAAAATATGCCACGACCTAGCTGAGGCCTCGAGTACGCAGGGACTACTCGAGCATGAAGGAGTTACAAAGACCTCCTAAGACCTCGTGTTGACCATGCTGCGAGTATGAGTGGAGGGCAAACTCTTCTAAACTCGGCAATTAGGTCGCCGCAGTGGAACAGCCCCTTTAATTCCTTATCACCAGCATACAGTATTTGCTGTGTATATTAACAAGATGATCTGCAGTTATTCACCTCGGTTACTCCAAAGGAACCTTCAAATCCTTGGCTTCTATTGTCCAGGAGGTCCAGGACTGCAGGAGCTGAGGAACATTACCACCGGCAAATTCCCCTTCAAGTGGCACACTATCATGAACAGGAAATGTATTGCTGTTCCTTCACAATAATTGGCTCTAAATCCTGGAACTTCTTACTTCATAACTCAAGGAGTGCAGTGGTTTAAGCAGGTTAATTAGCAAGAACAATTAGTGATGATATCCATTAAATGCTGCCTTGCAATCAACACTGACATCCCCAAAAAAAAGAATGAATAAAAAACACACACTTGGAGGTGGTGCTTGGAGATAGATAGATAGATAGATAGATAGATAGATAGATAGATAGATAGATCCTTTATTGTCATTCAGACCTTTCGGTCTGAACGAAATTATGTTGCCTGCAGTCATACACAGAATCAATAATAACAAAACATACAATAAACACAAATTAAACATCCACCACAGTGAGTTCACCAAGCACATCCTCACTGTGATGGAGGCAAAGTCTTAGTCTCCATCCATGTTCACGTGTTAGTTTATGAGGAAAGATTCTACAGAAGACTTAAATACCACTTTACTGCTGAAACAGATAGGTTTCTGGAATGCAACAACATCCAAGGTGACTGAGATCATACAGGAAAGTACAACAGATCCATTGAATAAAGAACCAGATTTGAAATCTATGTGGTCTACTCCTGCTCCTACTTCTCATGTAACATATACAAATTATTTGCAAATATTTTCATTTAAAAGCAAAGTGCTTTCTTGGAAACAAAATTGCTTTTCAATGCAATGTAAACTTGATTAAATGTAGTAACTGCTAAAAATATTCACGTCAGAAATCATTTCTGGAGATAAATGTTAGTTTTTTGTTAATAATTTTTCATTAGAAATGGGCATCTTTGATACATCATATTTAATTTTATGTTGAATGAGTTTAAGCGCAATGAAACATAGAAACCCTCTTAAATATAGCCAATGAACTGGCCTCAACTACCTTCTGTGGCAGAGAATTCCACAGATTCACCACTGTGTAAAAAATGATTTTCTCATCTCGGTCCTAAAAGACTTCCCTCTAGCCTGTCCAACCCCTTAAGAATTTTGTAAGTTTCTATAAGATCCCCCCTCAAGGTCACAGAGCTACAAAATTAGCTGTTTTTTTTCTCTACAGATATCACCCACCTGCTGAGTATTCTCATATTTTGTTTACTTTCTTTCAGCATTTTTAACATTTCCAGTATTTTAGTTTGCAATCAAAATCTGAATTTCAACTTCAACAATTTTTCATGGTAGAGATCCAATTTTACTTTACTCACCATGCTTTTTCTGATGTAATTTATGGCTTTCTTTGTGTTCATTCCTGACCAATCATTGAGCATATAACAGATACAAGTGGCACAGTAGACAAACCTCATGTCATTTTCACTTCCTTCTGGCACAGCATAGAAGCTGCAAAACAGGCAAAGAAGGAAAAACAAAGAAACACTATTGCAACTATACAGGTGACAAATACATCTAGCCTCTAATTTTCATTTGACTCCATACTATGAAATATTATTGGGACATTAAAAATAAAGTTTGTCTAATTGTTTCAAAAGTGCATGTTGTAAGATCTTAAACTGGTTGCAATCAGAACAAGTTTTTATTTACATCACGAATAGTTTGTCTCATCTGGTTATAGCCCTGCCCCACGGTGCGAGTTCATTCCAAGAGCTCTCCCGAGTTTAAAAAAAATCAAACTTGTGGTAAGCATGGAGAATGAATGTAGCGGGTACGTCGGAGCTCGGGGACGTCTCTTAGCGCTAACGGCAGGTACTCGGGAAGACTCGCTAACGGTAGGTAAGCACGGGAAGACTCTTGAAGATTTTTCAACATGATGAAAAATGTCCACGAGAGCCCCAAGTACCGACGAGTGGCAATGACCGTAAATCTCCGCGTTCGAATCAGGGCAAATTCGGGAGACCTCTTGGAATGAACTCGTACCGTGGGACAGGGGTTTTAGGTAGCAAAACAGATCTTACTTCAAATTAATCAAATTTCAACCCAAATCACTAAAATTTATTTACAAATAGACAATTCACACTAAAGTGCTATACAGATGCCATCGTGGCTAGGTGGCAAAGCCCTGCTAAACTACGCATTTATGAATCCTCATTAGCTACGGGTGAGCTGCTGGGAGACTGGAGGGGGGCCAAGGTTGTGTCTTTACTTAACGACCACAAAAAAAACCTTGGAACTGTAGGCCAAAAGTAAATTACTAAAGGATATGATATGTGTCTTTATACAATACTGGAGAAATTTTGAGGAACAAGATTATCATTTTTTACACCAATACATCGTTCTTAGCAAAAATCTACCCATCGTGTGAAACCTTATAAATAACAAATATAAATTAGATAACTTCAAGACCGAAAGTCAAAAACTTTTTTCATGATCTTCGTTTTACCACCAATTTGGAAACCAAAAATGTGACATTAAAAACTCTGCCACATTTAGTCATTAATATTTAATTCATAAATAAACTTCATATGGCTCCTCATACATATACATTTTGATAATAATCTTTGGAAATATCTTTATCAATACCAAGAGAAAAATGCAGTAACATAAATATAATCCAGTACAGTAAAGATCCCGTAACAGTCGTTGTGCGTGGTGTTCATTGGCACAACGACCATTATTGGGGTCAGTACCACCGTACGTTAAATCACGGAGGCTCCAAACCTCCAATGCTTTTCAAAAACCCAACGGGGTATCCTATGATAGTAGTGATTTTTGGGCGAGTAAATTATTTTTTCTTATTTTCCAATTTAATATAGCAAAAACATCGTGGTGTCAAAAACAATTTACGATATATTTTCCGACTTTTTTAAATCAATTAAAAAAAATTTTGGACATACATTGGTCATCAAAACTAAGAAACTGAGCCAATCTTCAATTTGGCAACACACTGTCTCTTGTTTACCTTTCGTACGGACTAAGTCGCTAAGTTCATTCCTTCGTGTCAACTTCGGGAAGCTCCGCAACGACCATTTACGGAGACATTTTACTTACTAAAATATCAGCCCAAATCAAACATTCTGACGAATCAGCGGCCATCGATATAACTCAAATCCATAAGGTAATGTATTGTTTAGATCACATTGGTGAAAATGTTTGGTTTTCGCTATTAATGTAATGTTTGTTTTCTGGGACACCAAGCCTTTTAGTGTCCACCGCAACGTACGTTTGTGTGTATGATGTGTAACACGCGTTGCTGTGTCCACTCAGATGGATGCAGTATTCTACTACATGATCAGGTGAATAGAAATGATGTTTGCAATTTTATTTTTCCATGTGGTATTCATAAACATAGAAAGGAATAAGAAATGCGTGCACTGACTGTGCCAACCAGGTCACTGATGGACACCACGCGACAACCTGTATTTGTGTATTCTGATGCCATTTTCGGAAACTTGCCATCATATGCTATCTTTTCTTATATATTTTTTGTTGATACTATGTTAATCATGAACCCAATAAAGTGCTTGTCAACTTTTTTGAATGAATTTGAAATTTGACCCCCTTTGTCACATTTTTGTGTGCAGTATTGTAAAAAAAACCACATACATTTGGAAAGACAGGGCAACTCAACACAGCTTTGAGCTTGGGCGATAGTATCTCACAAGACTGAATCCGTTTTTTGAAGAAATAACCAAGAAGATTGATGAAGGCAGGGCAGTAGACGTACTCTATATGAACTTCAGTAAGGCTTTTGATATGATTCCACATTGTAAGTTGCTCTGGATGATTAGATTGCATGGAATTTAGCAAGAGCTAGCTAGTTAGATACATAATTGGCTTGATGGTAGGAAACAGAGGGTGATGACAGATGTTTTAAAAGAAAGAATCGGATTGGAGACCCATGATTAGTAATGTACCTCAAGAGTCAGTGCTGGGCCAATTATTGTTTGTGGTTTATATCAACAAGGCATTATTAATAAGTTTGCAGATGACAGTACCAGTTAACATGATTTATAGCAGGATCTTAATCAGGTGGGGAAATGGTTCATGGAATGGTAAATGGAGTTTAATAGTAAGATTAAACGAGAACTTACCAGTTTGAAGTTTGGTCTGTATTTTATGAGGAGTTACGATGAGGGATTACATGACGAACCCCGCCAGGACGCATGCGTGTCATTCTTCAAAGCAGCGGAGTGAAATCACAGATAACTGTAATGACTAAACATAGTAAGATTAGAGAAGAGATACCAGTTAAGTATATGATCAGGGTGGGAGCGGAGGGCACGTAATCCCTCATAAAATACAGATCAAACTTCAAACTGGTAGGTTCTTGTTTAATCTTACTATTTTACTTCGGAGTCACGTGAGTGACTACGTGAAGATTTTAAAGCTCTGTGATTTCATGCCGTGGACACAAGTCCATGCATCACGTCTGCCTTGACTGTGGGAGGAATAGTGTTAACATGATTTGGACATGATTCGTCATTGAAATCTTAAATTTTATTAACACAAATTATAACCCCTTTTATGGGTTTAATTAATTTACAGAACTTAAAATTTTTTCTGCAAATGTTCCAGATTTCATCACTGGTTTATTGTAAAATAACTGGAAAGTTCTTTCCCCTGACCATCCTGCTGCTTCGAGGACTTGGTCCATGGGCACATCCAGTTGTACTGCTGCCGATGTAGCTGCAGCCCTGGTGGAATGAGATTTTAAAACGTTAGTATCCACTCCAGCCTGTGTCAGCACCTGTTTCAGCCATCTCGAGATGGTCTGGACCGTCACTCTTTTGTGAGGTTGCTTATGGCTGATCAGCAGTCCCTTCTCATTGCCTCTTAGGATTTTTGTTTTCTCTATGTATAATGACAGGTGTCTAACTATACAGAGACGGTCATCTGAAGGGTATGACCTGAATGGTATATTGAGGACTGCTGATCCCTGTCTGTTCTGCTTTACCAGTTCGTAGATGTGGAACGTAATATCGTCAGGTGAGGAGGTCATGTTGTCCAGTCTGAGTTTATGCAGTGACTGAACCCTCTGTGCCGTGACCAGTGCCATTAACATGACTGTTTTCAAAGTTAGTCTGTGTAGGGGCAGAGTTGATGCTGGAGACCAGTTCCTGAGCGTTTTCAGAGCAATGCTTACATCCCAAATTTGGGAGTACCTGGTTTTTGGGGGAATTTGTATTAAATATTCCCCTCATGAGCTTTGTTACCAGAGGGTGAGTCCCTACAGTGTAACGCTCTGTCCCTTGCCATAGGTAAGTCGACAGAGCACTTCTGGCGCTGTTGATGGCACTGTAGCTGAGCCCTTCATCATAGTGGCGGCCTGCTAGATATTCCAGAACAGACGGGATGTGCATGTTTTTCGGTTGGTGATGGTTGTTCTTTGACAGACATTTCCCACTTCCATGTCAGACCAGATATTGTTTTTTAGTTGATTGTCCTTTGGGCCGCAGAGATCATGTTTCGCTGTTAGGTCCGTTCAGTTGTAAAGTGGTGTTTTTAAAACCTCATCAAAGTGGAGGCCTGCCAGATATTCCAGAACAGACGGGATGTTCATGTTTCTGTTGGTGATGTTGTTCTTATGACAGTACATTTCCCACTTCCTGATGTAGACCAGATATTGTTTTTTAGTTGATTGTCTTTGGGCCGCCGAGATCATGTTCGCTGTTTGGTCCGTTAGTCCCAGTTGTAGAAGTGGTGTTTTTAAACTCTACAAATTAACAGGTTCAAGCTTTTATGGCATGGATGGCTATCCCCTGTCACGGGATGTAGCAACAAGTCTGGTCTATGTGGGATGGTAATACATGGTTCTAATACCATGTTTTGCACCACTGGGAACCATGGTTGTGTAGGCCAATCGGATACTACCAAAATACCAGACGCAGAGTCTTGTTGTATTTTCCCTTAATACCCGACTGATGAGGCAGAAAGGAGGAAATGCATAGATAAACAATTTCCCGCAATGCAGTGAAAATGCATCTGTTGCTGCTGCCCCAGGGTCTGGTTCCGATGAAACATAGTTAGGTATCTGGTTGTTTAGTCTGGATGCGAATAGATCGATATCTGGTGTTCCATATTTTGCTGTAATATCAGAAAATACCATTTTGTTCAACATCCATTCGGTGTTTTCATTAAATTTGCGTGACCTGGTGTCTGCCACTAAATTTAGTCTCCCTGCTAGGTAAGTGGCTGATATCCAAATATCTCTCTGGATACACCATTGCCAAATTGAATTAGCGAGATTGTCACATGATATCGATTTGTTACCACCCATGTGGTTGATGTATGCTACCACGGTGGTATTGTCTATTTGTAATCTAACATGCTGGTGATATGACCCAGTACAATATGACTTAAGGCCATGGAATGCACCCAACAGTTCCAAGTAGTTTATGCCCAGTGTGATTAAGAAAGATGCCTCCTGTGCTGTCCATCTACCTCCACAGCTGGTGATGGTATTGGTGGCTCCCCACCCAAGTGCACTGGCATCGGTTTGTAGTACCATAGAAGGGTTACTGACAATGATTGGGTTGGATCAAAGCCAGAGGTTGTCTATCCACCATTTTAGTTCCGTTTTGGCTTGGATTGGTAGTCTCATAGGTCTGTCAAAGTGACCTGCATTGATTTTGAGAGCTTGTATTTTTGCTCTCTGTAAGTTTTGGTAATGTAGAGGTCCAAATTGTGTGGCTGGGAAAGCAGCCACCATTTTACCAATTACTTTTGCTACCAATCTGATGGACGGATTTCTGATGTCAATGAGGTTATTGAAAGCCTCTATTAAATCTCTAGCCTTTCCCTTAGGTAGTGTCACCGTCATGTGAACGGAGTCAATGGTGAATCCCAAATAGTCCATAGTAGTGGACGGTGTTAGTTTAGATTTAACTGGATGGATGATAAATCCCAGTTTTTCAAATAACTGTTTTGTGGCTGTTACAGTTTGTATGGCCAATTCCAAAGTTATGCTCACTATGAGTATGTCATCTAAATATGCCATAACCATGTGATTACGTTTCCGTAGAAACGCTAGGGCTGGTTTTAAGATTTTCGTGAACAGCCTGGGGGCTGATGATAGCCCATTTGGCAGTGCTTTATATTGCCTGAGTTGTCCTATCCAGTTGAATTTTAAGTAACATCTGTGGTCACCTCGTATGGGTACTGAATAGTAAGCATCTTTTAAATCGATGCTGGCCATGAAGTAACCTTTGGAAATTAATTGTTTAGCAGTAACAAAGGTTTTCATTTTAAAGTGAATATATTGTACAAATGTATTCAATTTTGTCAGATCTATGATGATGCGACAACCACCATCTTTTTTGGTTTTGGTAAAAATATTGGACACGAATTCTAATGGTTCGTGTTGAGTTATCTCAATTACACCTTTTATGTAAAGCCGCTCCAGTTCAGCTTGTGCCTCTGATTTTTCTTTATCAGAGAGTACGAACACTCGGTTCGGTCTATGTTGAACTGGAGGGCTGTACTCGTGTATAAACTCTATTGTATATCCCTGGATACTGTGTAAGATGTACGTATCGGTCGTTAGCATGCTCCATGCATTCAAAAACCAGTGTAGTCTCCCCCCAACCTCCATGCTCTCCATATCTTTTAGGGAACCAGACCCACCTACCTCCATTGTTACCAGTGGCAGGTTTACTTCTTTTTGTAGTTCTTCCGCTGTTGTTGCGCTGGTGCCTGGTTTTTCGGGTTGGTTGGTGTTGGCATTGGGATTCCCCGCATTTCCAAGAAGGCCGGCCTGGGCCATGGCCTAAAAAAGACTCATGTTTGGAAAACCGTGCCTTCGAGCTTTCACCAGTTCTGCTGGTGGATGCGTAGGGATGCTGTCTTTGGCTGTAGTGGGTTTTTGTTTGTGTTCCTTTTATTAATCCCAAGGTTTTGGCTTCCTCATCGAGCTCTTTTACCTGCTTCGATAGGTTGCCACCGAACAAGAGAATTGGTGGTTTCGTGGCCCCAGGTTTGCACAGTCCCGCAAATTTTGGGTTCAGTGTGGGTTGTATGGCACTTTTCCTGATGTTATTTATTTCGTGCTGGGTGTTACAGAATAGTGCCAGCGCATCTTGTTGGTCCTGGGACATATTCCTGTCGTCCACTGTACGGGCAAATGCTGTTATCCCTGCGGTCAGTAATGTCAGTACTTTTTGTAATTTCAAAGTCGGACTCCTCCGAGTCCACGACCTTGTTAGATTTGTATTTTGCCTTGCCGCCTGGCCGCGTGGATTTGGCCGGTGCGGAGGCGACATCGGGCACAGCTGATCCCATTACGGGTGATCCAAGTGCCGTCGGCTGCTCTTGCTGGCTGCCCGCTCCTCCGCGGTCCTCCCTCACCAGCTTTGTCGCAGCCCTTGTCTTCTTTGTTTTCTCCATTTCCCTGCCTGTAGTTGGGAAAGGAAACAAAAAAGACCGCAGAGTAAACCCTTAACTGCAATTAGCAGTTTTTAAACTGCCGCCGCGGAGGAACGTCCTTCCACCGCGTCTGACGTTTCGCAATGCGAGTAGCGATATGACACGCATGCGTCCTGGCGGGGTTCTTCACGTAGTCACTCACGTGACTCCGAAGTAAAATTCAGAGAATAGATGACAAATCATCCTCTATGAAAATCCTCAAAACTGGTGCACGAAAGGATATGTTATCAGCCCCCTATACTTAAACATTCGTGTCTGTGCAGTCAAATACTAATCCAACTCAATTTACAAATTCACAGACGACAACATCAGATAGTAAATAATGATAAGACAGAATATAAAAAGGTGACCGAGACCTTGTAACCTGGTGCCAAGATAACAACCTCTCCCTCTATGTCAGCAAGACAAAGGAGGGTGTCCTCGACTTGTAGAAGCAAAGTAGTACACACACACACAGGCGGCAAAGTAGCGATGCTTGAAAGCTTCAAGTTCCAAGGAATAAACATTACCAACAATTTAATCTGGACCAGCCACATCGAAGCTATGGCCAAGGAAGCATACCAATGCCTCTACTTCATTAGAAGGTTTAGGAAGTTTGGCATGTTCCCAACAACCCTCATCATTTCTACAGATACGCCGTAGAAAACATTTTATCGGGATGCATCACAGCCTGGTTTGGGAACAGATCCATCCAAGACTGCAAGAATTTGCAGAGTTGTGGATGTAGCCCAGATCAATTTGCAAACCAGCTTCCCTTCCATTGACTCCATCTCTACTTCGCACTAACTCGGCAAAGCAACCAGCATAATCAATAACCAATCTCTCCTCTTCTCCCCTCTTCCATCATGCAAGACGGACAGAAGTTTGAAAACACATACCTCCATATTCAGGGACAGTTTCTTCCCAGTTGTTATCAGATAACTCAATGGTCCTATCATCACCTTAGGTTCGGTCCTGACCACCCATCAACCTCATGGGAGACCTTTGAACTATCGGACTTTATCGATGCACTGTGGATAGCTTGATTGTAATAATGTATAGTCTTTTCTTTGGTTAGCATGCAAACAAAAAGCTTTTCACTGTACCTCAGTACACGTGACAATAATAAACTAAACTAATTGAGGAATGACCATATAGAGGTGTATAAAATCATGAGGGGGCATAGACAGGGTGAATGCACATAGTTGTTTTCCCCTCCCCAGGGTTGGGGAATCAAGAATAGAGGGCATAGGATTAAAGTGAGAAGGGAAAGAGTTAATAGTAACCTGACAGGTAACTTTTTCCACACTGTAGGTGGTACATATATGGAATGAGCTGCCAGAAGAAGTGGTTGAGGTTGGTACACTAACAACATTTTAAAAATACATGGACAGGTACATGCAAGGGAAAGGTTTAGAGAGATATTGTTCAAATGCAGGTCTAGCTTGGATGAGCATCTTGGTCAGAGCTTGTTTCTATAATGCATGAACTATGATACTGCAGATTTATTTTCAATCTTAGGCCTTTACTACAATTATTTTGCCCTGTCCTCTGTGCTAACTGCCACCCCATTAGCCACTAGATAACTGACTCCCTCATTCTGAGTTCCAGACAACTAGTCTGGCAATAAGCAACATCAAAACATCCACAGCAGAGGCATGCAGGAAAAGTGGAAGAGAGAGTCATGTATGGAACTATCAGTGGGGCAAATATACTGGACACGGTGAACTGACCACATACCATTGAAGGACAGTTTGCAGGCTGGTGGCCATGCTTCCAGGGTTAGACTGAACAGAATATTAGACATGCACCTTTCCCAGCCCAGGTTTGGGAGAAAGCAATATAACCACTCTCTTTTGTGTTATCAGTGCCTATGCCCTGTTCCCCTCTCAACATAGACAGTTGGCTGCTGAGGAAGGAATGGTTGGTGGGGGCGCTGCGAGACGGCTGCCCTGCCAGGAGCGTGTTAGTCAATTCTACTTTTTTTGTTTTTTTTTAGTATGTCCAAATGTTTGTTTTAATGTCTCTCGGTGTGTCTTGTGTGGGGGGTGGTGAGGAGGGGTAAGGGGGGGGGCAACCGCTTTCGGTCGCCTCCTCCACGGAGAGGCAAATTTTTCCATGTCGCCTCCCTCGCGGCTTAACACCAAGGATTGGTGCGGCCTTTCCCGGAGACGGTCCTGGAGCTTCAGCAGCGGGCGCAGAGTGAACTTTTCATCGTGGAGTGGGCAAGCCCTCGCTGAGGGTCGCCAGGAGGGAGCGCTCCGATCGCTGGCCCGTGGCAGCCTGAAGCCGACAGCATGCAGCCTGAAGCCGGTCTGCAGAGATTCCAGCTGGCACGGCATCCGAAGCCTGGGATACCTCGTTGGGGACCCCGGAGAAGAAGAGCTCCGATCGCCGGCCCACAGCCTACATAATCTTGAAACCGCGGACTGCGCTGCTACAAACCGCGGGCGCGGCGGGGACTTACCATCCGGAGCGGGACCCCTCGCCGGGGATTACTGGAGAAGAGCTCCGACCGCCGGCCTACAACAGCTTGAAGCCGCAGTCTGCGGTGCTTCTAGCCGCGGGCGTGGCGGGGACTTGCTTACTCTCCATCCGGAGTGGATCCCTCGCCGGGAATCCCTGGAGAAGAGCTCCGACCGCCGGCCTACGTTATCTTCAAGCCGCGGTCTCCGGTAGGGAAGCACCGATTTGGGACTTGCCTTGTCTGTACATCTGGCCGCCCACAGCGGCGACTGCGGAGGTTTATGGCCCCGACCACGGGGAAAAATGGAGGAGGGCTGACAAAACTTTGTGCCTTCCACCACAGTGATGAATGCTGTGGTGAATGTTTTTGTGTTACATTTTTTATTGTGTATTTTGTGTTCTTTTTTATCGTACTGCTGCTGGCAAGTTCATTTCACTGCACTTCATTGTGCACGTGATGACTAAATCTGACTATTGACGATTGAAGCAGTTAATTCTCAACAGGAGCTACAAAATATATATTTTTTAAGTACAAAAGTTTTTTTTCCCCAATTTCCCACTTGGTTTTAGTTAGGTACACCAATTTTCTGGTAAAGTTTTTATTTGGTAGTGTCTTGTTTAGAAACGGAAGAGAAATAACAAAATCCTGCTACCAGAAGGCATCCATCTGATCAATACTGGCAAGCACTGGGCCTCTACTCGCTGGAGTTTAAATTGAGGGGGGACCTCTTCGAACTTACCGAATAATGAAAGGCATAGATAGAGTGGCTGTGGAAAGGATGATTCCACTGGTGGGCGAGCCTAGGACCAGAGGTCATAGGCTCAGAATTAAAGGGCGCTGTTTTAGAAACGACGTGAGGGACTTCTTTAGTCATAGGGCAGTTAATTTGTAGAACTCATTGCCACAGAGGGCTATGGAGGCCGTCAGTGGATATTTTAAGGGAGAGATAGACAAATTCTTGATTACAATGAGTGTCATGGGTTATGGGGAAAAGGCAGGAAAATGGGATTAAAAGACAGAGATCAGCCATGACTGAATGGTGATGCTCGATGTGCTGAATGGCCCAATTCTGCTCCTATAGCTTGTAAACTTGTGAAGCTTGTGTGGAAAGCCATGAGAGCTATTATGTATGCCCATAACTATACAGGCTTACAGAAAGAATACTTAGCAGTTTTGAAAAACTGCTCCTTAAGACTGTCAAAGTTGAGAAAGGAATATTACCCGAGGTTTGGCTAATGAAAGAAAATGATCAAGTAATTGAACAAAATCCGAAATGCAATGGATAATTAGAACTTTCTCACTTCACTTTCATAAAAAGAAAACTAGATTTTACTTACATGATACAAAAGATCTCAAGCGAACAATGCTCAGGCTCAACCAATCAAGTGAAAATAAACCCCGATTATAATTATCTAATGTTATTATACCATTGCTACATAAAGTGGGCTTTAAATTGCAAGGCATGCAAAGTATTAATACAATTTCTTCCATGATAATAAAGAATTTACCATACCTGCCATCTTCAATTTGCAGAGCTCTGAGTCCTGCTAAACATGCTTCCTTATTTACCCGTTTCAGATCATCTCCAAGAATCACCAGGCTAGCTAGGCCAGTGTAGGTCATTGCTATGTGCCCACTGTCATACAAATGATGTGTACCGTGACTCTAAAATATACCAACAACCATGCATTAGGGAAAGTAATACAATTATCAGCATTTCAATTGTTTTATTGCTTAAAAAAGTTTAAATAAATCAATTTAACTGTCTGAGGTAGGGAAAGGGGGATATCAGAAATTATCATTGATTAAAGGTAATGCGTGAAACCAATTTTACAGCGACAGAGTTGCTGCCTTACAGCAACTGAGACCTGGGTTCGATCCTAACTATGGGCGCTGTCTGACTAGAGTTGGTACCTTCTCCCTGTGACCGTGTGGGTTTTCACTGAGTACTCCAGATTCCTCCCATGCTCCAGAGATGTACAGATCTATAGGTTAATTGGCTTTGGTAAAATTGTAAATTGTCCCTAGTATGTAGGATAGTGTTAGTGTACGGGGTGATTGCTGGTCGGCATGGACTCGGTGGGCCGAAGGGTTTGTTTCCGCTGTATCTCTAAAGTCAAAAGTAAAGTCGAAAGTCAATTTTTTTTAAGACAATGCTGAGGAGGATGTTTTCACTTATGGAAGAGTCTAGGATCAGAGGGCACAACCTCAACAATTAAAGGATCTGCCTTCAGAAAGGAGACGTGGAAGAATTTCTTTAGTCAGAGGGTAGTGAATCGGTGGAATTAATTGCCACATATGGCTATGGAGGCCATCATTGGGTATTTATTAAAGTGGAGATTGCAGGTTCTTGATTAGTAAGGGTGTCAAAGGTTATGGGGAGAAGGCAGGAGAATAGAGCTGAGAGGGAAAGATAGATCAGCCATGATTGAATGGTGGAGTAGACTCAAGGAACATAGAAACATAGAAAATAGCAGTAGGGCAATCTGCCCTTTGAGCCAGCACCGTCATTCAATATGATCACAACTGATCATCCAAAATCAGTATCCCATTCCTGCTTTCTCCCCATATCCCTTGATTCCGTTAGCCCTAAGAGCTATATCTAACTCTTTCTTGAATACATCCAGTGAATTGGCCTCCACTGCCTTCTGTGTCAGAGAATTCCACAGATTCACAACTCTCTGGGTGAAAAGGTTTTTCTGTATCTCAGTCCTAAATGGCCTACCCATTATTCTTAAACTGTGACCCCTGGTTCTGGACTCCCCCAACATCGGGAACATTTTTCCTGTATATAACATGTCCAATCCCTTACAAATTTCGTATGTTTTAATAAGATACCCGCGGGACTCTGCGAGCGCACGCCGGGGGCTCTAACATCAAGAACCCGGTGTGCGACCTTGCACCACCCGGCGTGGCTTTAATGGCCGCGGGACAATCGCCATCGCCAGCCGGGGGCTTTGACTTTGACTCTGATATCGGGGGGGGGGGGGGAGTGCAGTGGAGAGATACGTTTTTTGGCCTTCCATCACAGCGATGTGATGGATGTTTATGTAAATTATGTTGTGTCTTGGGTCTATTTGTTTGTAATGTATGGCTGCAGAAACGTCATTTCGTTTGGACCTCAAGGGGTCCAAATGACAAATAAATTGTATCTTGCATCTTGTATCATCCTAAATTCCAGTGAATATAAGCCCAGTCGATCCATTCTTTCATCCTGTCAGTCGCGGCATCCCAGGAATTAACCTGGAATCACGCTGCACTTCCTCAAAAGCAAGAATGTCCTTCCTCAAATTAGGAGACCAACACTGGACACAATCACTCCAGGTGTGATCTCACCAGGGTCCTGTACCTGAGGGGCCTAATTCTGCTTCTATGATTTATGATCTTAAGAACATGGTACAATATGAATATCAGCATACAAAAAGGGATATTAAATTCTTCCACCCAACGAATTCCTCTTTTATTCCCTCGTCTATGGTGGAATTCCATACAGCTTAATCGATTTGCTGATAATCCTCCAAATTAAACTGTTCTACTGATATGATTTCTGATCTAAACTAGACAGCTGTACACAGTAAAGCATCTCAAGAAGCAGGAAAAAAAGATCACTCACTCTTTAAAGGGACAACCGCCTAAGCAATGCACAGAACTTTAATAAATGCTAATTGGTTTATTAAAGGGCTATAACAACGTATATGTTATGGTTAAGACTGTAAACACATCAAGAAGATAATGCCCAAGTCACAAACTGTTTTGGCTTAATTCAAAATTGCTGGTAGTCCTAGAGTCATGGAGTGACACAGTGGAATCAGGCCCTTAGGCCCAACTTGCCCACACCGGACAGCATGTTCCAGCTACACTAATCCCACCTGCCCACATTTGGTCCATATCCCTCCAAACCTGTTCTATCCATGTACGTGTCTAACTGTTTCTTAAACATTGGGATAATCCCAGCCTCAACTACCTCCTCTCACAGTTTGTTCCATACACCCACCATCCTTTGTGTGAAAAAGTTACCCCTCAGATTCCTATTAAATCTTTTTCCCTTCACCTTACACCCATGTCCTCTGGTCCTCGATCCACCTACTCTGCAAAGGAGACTCTGCAACTACCCGAACTATTCCTCTCATGATTTTATAAACTTCTATAAGATCACCCCTCATCCTCCTGCACTCCAAGGAATATAGTTATGGTCCTAATGAAGGAATACTCCTGGAGTTTTTATTCTAACTTCCAGTTTAGTCACCATTGAATAAAGTACTGGGTTCTCATTGAAATACTTTCCAGATTCCACTAACCTCTGATACATTATATGGGATTCCCAGATGTGATGAACCCCTGAATCCACAGCGGTACAGATTAGATTCTGAAAATCAGAATAATAATGTTAAAATAAAGCACTGTGAACCATGCTTACGTGCCTTTTCTGTACATCTAAATACCTAAAATATTGAAGTATTGTAATAAATTCATTTTCTGCAAAAGCACTGCAAGTATCAATAAATAATATGTTAGGGTCCATTATTGTTTAATGAAACCTAAAAACAAATTTTCCTTCAGATCTCGAACAAATGGATTTATTTTTATCAGCTGGAGCAAACTATAACAAGTACAATACTGTCTGCAATGAATTGCTTTTCCATCATGTTACAAAGGCACACCATCTCAACAGTGCCATCTAATGCCATACAGTATGTCCACTTCCAAATCCATAGAAAGCATCTCTATGAACAATTATCTTTTATTACAAATGTTCTGACTAATCTTTCTTTTTCTGTTATTTTGTCAAGCAACAACTATTTTATTATGATTATTCACATTTTTGAGATAATTGTTTAAGAATGTTCACTTTTAAATTGCTTTCTTACTTTAAATTAATAAAATTTAGCAAATTCATCATATGAAAAACAATTTCCACATCTGACATCAAAACATTTTCTGATCGCTATTTATGATACGTTTGCTTTCCAATTTGACAACTCCGATTTAGAAAATATTTAATATCCCCAAAATACAAATCATTGAAAGCCGCTCGTAACATCAAAAGGGTGGGGCTACTCTGAGCCTTCAATGTCGCAATAAAATCTCTATTATTATAACACACTTGATTACAAGCAGATCAAGTAATTTTAATCAATAAAAAATCCGTGGTATAGAAATACATTAAGTAAGATATATTTAATACAAGCATAATCAGTGGGAGAACAAATAATTTGAAAGTACCATCATTCTTGAATAACAGACTTTGCACAAAGGTAAGCTGTTATGATTACAGGTCGTCAGAGGGTAACAGACCCACAACTTAAGGGCACTTGCATATATGAACAAGCTTCCATAATACATTCAGAATTCCATCATACGTACATTTGGCAGATCTAGGTTTTCCTCTCATTCTCCACTTTTAGTTCTTTCTTATTAGTAATTTTTCTTTCTTATTAGTCTTCTGTTGTTTTGATGCCATTCATTATAATACTGTGGAGGTATGATTAATATAGAATGATTTTTGTGTATTTACCAACTTATGGACATCTATAATACGGAACCTGGTCATTATCCAGGGACAGCCTGTGCTGAAGGTCAATCAACCCAACAGCATGATACTGTTGAAAGAGTTCCTGAAGAGTGAACAGTATCCTAAGCCTGAGAATCATCTGCCTCGTTAATGACGTTCCACAACAAAGGCAAGAGTTAAGGGGCTGTCCCACAGCGGCGATCTAATCTGCGAGTTTAGATGAGTTTGCCCTTGACTCAAACTCGCAGCATGGTCGACACGAGGTCTTAGGAGGTCCTATGAGGTCACTGGAACTCTCCTTCATGCTTGAGGGAAGTTCCCGAATACTTGTGGCCTCAGCTAGGTCGCGGAAAATTTTTCAGCATGTTAAAAATTTTTCATAGAGTAAAATTTGGTCGGCATGGTTCTTTTGAACTCGTAGTGCAGTGTAGTGGGGTCGATATTTAGTTACAGGCAGTCAAGGGCAGCCGTAGGCAATCTCCTTCGCTGACCGGGGATTTTGAATGGCTCATTGGAGTTTTCAGGACCAAGGAAAGGCAGGTAAAATGCCCACTAAACTTTATTATACTTCTTAAAAGTGTCTCCTCCCCTTCACCTCCCCCTCTCTCACCCCCCCCCCCCCGCGCTCTCTCTAAAGGACTTACCGTTACTGTGCAGCCGTTTTACCTTCCTCTTCATCGCGGGTGTGAAATTCAGACAGCGCTCCCCCGCTTTCCCTGACCCCCACCTTTGCGATGTGTTTGTGTGTGCGCGGTCTGTTGATCCAGCTCGCGTTTTCAACGCTGATGGTCGATCCAGCTCGAGGTTTTCTAGGCGAGTGCCCTCAGCTTGAAGTTCGAAGCCACTCTTCTTAACTCGCCGATTAGGTCACCGCAGTGGGACAGCCCCTTAAGGACTTTTGCTGATTATTGCACTATGTTCAATTCCATTCATAACTTTCTCAAAAATGACAACGTCATTACTTCCACGAGCTAAGAAGTGCCAAGAAATCTTCATGCCATCCAAGTAAAAGACAATGATCACCTCTAACAAGAGACTAGCCATCCATCCTAAGCCACCCCTCAATGCATTCCATCAACATTCTGCATGGGAGAATGATCAGTACTGATCAGTAATACTTTGACTACAAGAATAGATCAGACATTATGTTCCACAATGAATGTTTCATCGATGACATCCTCTGAAAAGCACAGACCAGAAGCTGACGGCATTCTCTCCACTCTCTTAATAACTATCTACAAAATGTTTGCCCAAGTTACTCTGATAACTAGAGCCAGGATTTTACCATAAATGCCATGTGCCTTTTCATGCATTTTTTGATGGTTTCACGATGATAATGCTTTTTTCACAATTGAGTGCCTAGAGCAGCCTTTTCTTGCCATTTTAATGTAACATTACAAGAAAATTTACAGCACCAACTGGAGTCATGCTTTAAGCATGGGGAGATTGGGGAGGAGTAGGTGGGGAAGGATCTAGTCTTTCCAAACTGGAGTCAAGCTGTGAGTAGGTGTGAAGTGTTTGGTTGGGGATGGGGGTGTGGGGGTACCAGGGTTAAGTTTCTGTTTATCGAACCTGCAGTAGAACTCGTTCAGGTCATTGGTCAGCTGACGATTGCCCAAGGACCGGAGGTGTTTCCTCTTGTAGCTTGTGATTTCTTGCAAGCCCTTCCACACTGAAGAGTCATTTGCTGAGAACTTGCTCCTCAACTTCTCAGAGTACCTTTCCTTGGCAGCTCTGATTCCTCTTCTCAGCCTGTAGAGGTCTGCATCCCCGCTCCTGTAGGATCTACCCCAGCAAACGTCAAAATTCAAGTCAACGCCTTGTAAAAAACTGAACGATTTGGTGAGAGTGCACAGGAGTGATATATTCTCTACAGACAACTGTGCGCTGTTTTGCAAAGCATGTGAGAAAGCAGTGAATCACGAGAAGAAATATTTCGTCTCCCGGAATATACAGACAGCTAAACACAAGTCGACGGCTGAGAAACTGAAGGTGGGAAATACGCAAGCTTGTCTCCTCACAACATTTACTGCTGGCTCCAATTGCAAATCTGAGTTTGAGTGATCTGTGCAAAGCATTCATTGATGCTGGAATTCCACTGTGGAAATTGGAAAACAAATCTCTCAGAGGTTTTTTAGGGAAATACACAAAGGAACCTATACCGAGCGAGTCATCATTACAGAAAAATTATGTTGACAGCAACTTCAACATTGTTGTGCAGAAAATTAGAGATGAAGTTGCATGCATCAAAATATGGAACTCAATAGACGAGACAACCAATGCTGTGGGGAGATATGTTGCCAATGTGGTCATCGGTAAACTGGAGGCAGGTCAACCATCAAAGGAGTATTTCTTGACATTGGAAGTATTGGAGAAGTCAAAAAGCACAACTATTGCTCAGTTGTTTACATCTTCACTTGCTGTACTTTCTACTTAAAGTTCCTGGGGATGTAGGTAAAGACATACAAGGAAAATGTGAGAGGGGGATTTTAGCTAGAAAAGATCTTGTAGAAGTACAAATCATAGCTAAATTTCTCAAAGGTAGTTCTAATGCACAAGATATCGACATGAATGTAGAGTTTGTAGCTTGTTTCAAGAATGCACCAGTGACCTCAGCCGGGGTAGAAATTAGTTTTTCACAACTGTAGCATATTCTGTTTGACAGACGGCAAAGTTTAACACCAGATAATTTGAAAAAATGTTGGTAGTTATGTGCAACCAGGCAACTTTGGTCATTTAATGTAGTATACCTTTATAATGATCATTTCTAACCATATTTTGGTGGTGGAAATACATGCCTTTTTATGCCTTTTTTGTCAATAAATGCCTTTTCCGGGCTTTTTTGTAATTTTATTTAACCTTTTTGCCTGCCTATTTCAGAGATTTATAGTGCCTAAACATCCTGGCTCTACTGATAACACTGACAAACTCCTAACCTGATCTACCAAAAAACACGTGGTCAGCAGATACACGGAAACGTCACTAACAGATTGCCCTCCAAGCAGCCTAATATTCTAACTTGTAAATGTCCTACCACCAAGTTTAAATCTTGGTATTCCTTATCCAACAGCATTATAACATCATCTTCAAAAGGATAGCAGCTCTTCTAGAAACCAGCTCACCTCTCCAGTCACTCCAGTACATCCATATCCTCCCTACAAGTATGGCAATTAGAACTGCACACTTATAATTAGTGTTTTATAAAGTTGCAGCTTAGTATCTCAACTGTTATATTCTATGGCCTGGCCTATGAAGCCAGAAATGTCATATGCCTTCTTTGCCAGAGAAAAATAATAAATGCCAGTTTGCCAGCAAACCCACAATTTCAAAATGAATATCAATACTGTAGCCACAATATCCTCAAGTTACACAACTAAAACCATTTTATGAGCATGTGCCATAAACTATCCCCTTTCCTAACAGCTCATAGGCTAATGTCAAAATGACATTCAATCCCCAAAAATCAAACCTCAATGAGCCCCATATACTCTTTATTGTAATGCACACTGAAATAGTGAAGTTCACGAATACCGTGCTCCAGAATGGAATAAAGCAAAATATCAAAAGAGCTAATCTAGAAATCATATATGGTTGGAACTTTTGGCAACTCTTTAATCTGTATAATTTATCAGATTGATAAATTAGCCATGAATCCGTTATTCACTGCACATCGAATAAACAAACCTCCTTTCCCACTACCAATAGCAATTTCATGATTCATGTCTTGAAAATTGCTAAAAATATCTTTCATTAGATTATATATCAGAATTGCTAACATTTAAGCAAATAGTTCAAAAGCATTAAGCATCAAAACATCATGAAGCATTAAATACAAGATCAAAAACAAAAAAAACTCACTCACTGTCTTCAGTAGGAAGGACCTGCAGAGAATAAATCCATTCAATAATATTGGTTTTATCCACCAGATGCAAGGCACTCAGCATATCCAGACCAGACAACGCAAAGAAGGCAATGGTCAATCTGCAAATATCATAAAAGATACATCATAGATTCATCTAATGAGCATGTTTAAGTTCTACATTATAAAACATATACAACACATTTTAACTATAATTCACTGGAAAACCTGATAAGTCAGGGCTCGAAATTAGCGGTTGCCCGGTTGCCAATGGCAACCCACAGTCCCGCATGGCAACCTAAAAGCCATGCCATTTTGCCCGGCTTGGCAAGCACCCGGGACACCTCTTGTTTAATTGTGAGCGGGCCCCCTCTCTATCTCTCTCTCTCTCTCTCTCTGTCACTCTCCATCTCCGCCCGCTGTCCGTGTCTCGGGTCTCCGCCTGCTCCTTGTCCACCAGCACGGCCGGCCAGCCTTACACATGCGCACAACCACGGCCAGCACCAAGAATGGAACTCACTATCAAAACATGGAGGGGACGGGGGACACAATTTTTTGGTGGCAACGCTCCCATGCGCACACTCACACACACGCGCGACGCTTCGGAGGCTCAATCCAGCGCTAAAAGCGGTGATTTTAAAATCGGGATCACAAAAACTCGGGGGGGATGTCCCCCACCTCTCAAAACATATGGGGGGGGGGGGATGTGTCCCCTCTCTGCCCCCCCCCCCCCCCCCCCCCCCCGGTTTTCCGCCCCTGGCCAGCACCAAAGATCCTATAGCGAGGATCTTTGGCCAGCCCATCATCGGCCGTGGTAGTGTGCATGTGCCGCCCTGCACATGAGCACTGCCATTGCAACTGGTCGGCGTCGGCCACTTCCTCCCTCCCTTTGCATGGTGGGAGATCTGGCTGCCATTGCTGTCCACTCGCCGCGACCGCTGAAAAGAATCACTCTCTGGAGCTGGAGTAACTCCCTGGAGTAACTCTTGCTTCTTGGTTTCCTGGTCCTCCAAAAACATACGAAATGGAATTTAAACAGAATTTAAACACCACCACCAAACTCGGAAAAATAACAGCCAATTGCATTTTATCTGTTTATTTATTGTGTATATATATATATAAGGTCTATGGTATATAGACACAGTGAACTTTTATTTCCTGGTCTATATTATGTTTACATATTTTGTTGTGCTGCAGCAAGCAAGAATTTCATTGTCCTATCTGGGACACATGACAATAAAACTCTCTTGACTCTCGACTTAAACGAAAAAAGGTTCTTGGGTAAAAAAAGAGCTACCTTAAATTTAATTGCTCAAGAAGGAACTGCAGATGCTGGAAAATCGAAGGTACACAAAAATGCTGGAGAAACTCAGCGGGTGCAGCAGCATCTATGGAGCGAAGGAAATAGGTAACGTTTCGGGACAAAACCCTTCTTCAAACTGATAGGGGGTGGCGGGGAGAAGGAAGGAAAAAGGAGGAGGAGGAGCCCGAGGGCTGGGGGATGGGAGGAGACAGCTCGAGGGCTAAGGAAGGGGAGGAGACAGCAAGGGCTAACAAAATTGGGATAATTCAATGTTCATGCCCGCCGGATGCAGGCTCCCCAAAGCAAGAACCTACCTGACCTCCCGGTGGCTCAGCACTTCAACTCCCCCTCCCATTCCCAATCCGACCTCTCTATCCTGGGTCTCCTCCATTCCCAGAGTGAGCAACACTGGAAATTGGAGGAACAGCACCTCATATTCCGCTTGGGGAGCCTGCATCTGGCGGGCATGAACATTGAATTCTCCCAATTTTGTTAGCCCTTGCTGTCTCCTCCCCTTCCTTAGCCCTCGAGCTGTCTCCTCCCACCCCCCAGCCCTCGGGCTCCTCCTCCTCCTTTTTCCTTCCTTCTCCCCGCAACCCCCTATCAGTCTGAAGAAAGGTTTCGGCCCGAAACGTTACCTAGTTCCTTGGCTCCATAGATGCTGCTGCACCCGCTCAGTTTCTCCAGCATTTTTGTGTACCTTAAATTTAATTGCTTCTGGTTGGGTACCTATAGTAGGGTGAAGACTATTCCATGCTTTAATTGTGCGGGGGAACTCCATGGAGCAGCCAGCATCTCTGGATAGAAGAAATTGGGTGATGTTTTGGGTAGAGACCCTTCTTTAGATATCCTCTGGTTTTAGTGTTTTAGTTTAATTTAAAGATACAGCGTGGAAACAGGCCCTTCGGCCCACCGAGTCCACGCCGACCACCGATCACCCGTACACTAGTTCTATCCCACACATTAGCGACGTCAGACAAGAGTGTTTTACTCTCTCACGTCCCAGTTAGAACAATGAAATCCTTACTTGCAGCAGCACAACTGACTATGTAAACATAGTACTCTGTAAACAATGTTATCAATGAGAAAACAAAACGGTGTACATGTATATATGAATATATAACTATACACACACACACACACAATGTCCCTCTTTGGATTAATAAAGTTCTATCGTATAGTATCGTGTGTGTAGGAAAGAACTGCAGATGCTGGTTTAAAATGAAGATAGACACAAAAAGCTGGAGTAACTCAACAGGTCAGACAGAATCTCTGGACAAAAGAAAATATTATGTTTTGGATTGGGTCTGAAAAAGGTTCCTGCACACCTTTGGAATGTGGAAGGTAACCAGAGCTCCCGGAGAAAACCCATGCGATCAAAGGGAAAAGGAGCAAACTCCATACAGACAGCACCCATAGACAAAAGGCAATAGGTGCAGGTGTAGGCCATTCTGCCCTTCGAGCCAGCACCGCCATTCAATGTGATCATATTCAGGATCAATTCTGGGTCTCTGGCAATTTTAGGCAGCACCTTTATGGCCAATGTACTGCCCCATAGTCTTGAACTGAATTAAAACCTATAGTAGCTGTAAAGGGGGACATAGCGCACTTCGAGATTTAAGACTGAAAATGGAGAGTTTTTTTTTTTTGTAACCAAAGTTATCAAGGTATAATTTTTTGTGTGTTGGAAAAAAAATAGTGGCACAGCTAGTGGACTTGCTGCCTCACACGCCAGAGATCTGTGTTCAATCCTGTTCTTGGCCACTGTGTTGAATTTGCACTTTCTTCCTGTAAGCATGTAGCTTTCTTCCCACATCCCAAAGATGCATTGGCTTTGTAGCTTAACTTGTCTCTGTAAAATTGCCCCTAATGTGTAGGGAGTGGGTGAGGAAAGTGAGATAACAGAACTTGTGTGAATGGGGAGACAAAAATGCTGGAGAAACTCAGTGGGTAAGGCAGCATCTATGGAGCGAAGGAAATAGGCGACGTTTTGGGTCGAGACCCTTCTTCAAACTGATGTGAGGGTGCAGAGGGTTGGAAGAAAGGAAGAGGCGGAGACAGTGGGCTGAGGGAGAGCTGGGAAGCGCAGGAGAAAGCAGGGACTACCTGAAATTGGAGGTCAATTTTCATACCACTGGGGGGTAAACTACCCAAGTGAAATAAATATGAGGTGCTGCTCCTCCAATTTACGGTGGGCCTCACACCATGGAGGAGGCCCAAGCCAGAAAAGTCGGATTCGGAATTGGAGGGGGAGTTGAAGTGCTGAGCCACCGGGAGATCAGGTTGGTTATTGCGAACCGTGCGGAGGTATTGGGCAAAGCGATCGGCAAGCCTATGCTTCGTCTCACCGATGTAGAGCAGCTGACACCTAGAGCAGCGGATGCAATAGATGAGGTTGGCGGAGGTGCACGTGAACCTCTACCACACCTGGAAAGACTGCTTGGGTCCTTGAATGGAGTCAAGGGGGGAGGTAAAACAACAAGTGTAGCATTTCCTGCGGTTGCAAGGGAAAGTGCCAGGAGAGGGTGTGGTTTGGGTGGGAAGGGCCAAAATGACCAGGGAGTTACAGAAGGAGTGGTCTCTGCGGAAAGTCGACGGGGAGGAGATGGGAAGATGTGGCCAGTGGTGGGATCCCGTTGGTAGACAAAGCTGGAGAAAATCAGCGGGTGAGGCAGCATCTATGGAGCGAAGGAATAGGCAACACTTTGGGTCGATATCCAACTTCAGACTGATGTTGGGGGTGGGGGGTTTGTGAAAACAAAAGGAAGAAGCAGAGACAGTAGGGTGTGGGAGAGCTGTGAATGGGAGGGGAAGGAGGGAAAAAGCAAGGACTACCTGAAATTGGAGAAGTCAATGTTCATACCGCTGGGGTGTAAACTACCCATGCAAAATACGAGGTGCTGTTCCTTCAATTTGCGGTGGGCCTCAGTCTGGCCATGTAGGAGGCCCAGGACAGAAAGGTTGGATTCGGAATGGGAGGAGTTGAAGTGCTGAGCCACCGAGAGATCAGGTTGGTTATTGAGAACTGAGCGTAGGTGTTGTGCGAAGCGATCGCCAAGCCTGCACTTGGTCTCACTGAGGTTGATCATACGCTGAATAATCCAACCAGAATTTTGTTTGGAAGTGGAAAGAAATAATAGAAATTGCATTCTTTGCAACGTGTAAAAGGAGATGAGATACTGTATTGTAATTTTGCTGCATGTCATTGTGGTATATATCATGTCTTGATTGGTGAATATGTTTGGTTTGAGGCTTTATTTGAAGCAGAATATGCAAATGCTTCATTGACCATAATTCTGACTGGTAACTACGCACTGCATCCGAGAACATTATCACACGTGTCATGCAAACCGTCTTAAATGACCACCTAAACTGTCATTTGGCAACCTAAAAAGCTGCCTAGGTTGCCCGGCTGGCAACAGGGGAAAAAAGTTAAGCGAGAGCCCTGTAAGTGCTCCTCATTGTAAACCGCACAGCCAAGAATCTAAATTCTTGGAGAAAGCAGGAGCAGGGTACTGATTGTGGATGATCAGCCATGATCACAGTGAATGGCGGTGCTGGCTCAAAGGGCCGAATGGCCTACACCTGCACCTATTGTCTAAATTGCAAAGATGACACCTTGGAATATGTCTTCTGTGGCATCCTTACACAAAAAGGGACCAAGGTGATGCTGATAATTTTCAACTCATTTCTCCACTTTACAACTTTAAAGATATTTCAAATACTGTTTGCAATGCCTAATGCATCTTACTTAAAGAAATAAAGATTGTCGCAAATTACGTCAAACAAGGAATGTGGAGTTTAGTGAACAGAAACAAGTGTCACTAATGACCAAGGCCGGATCGATTATTAGTGAAGAATAAAACTATTCTGCCCTACATGCAACTCTAGCCCCACGTGAATATTCTGCTGTATCAAACTATAAAGGCAGCAGTCCATAACCATACTAAAAAAAAGCAACAAGACACACAACTACATAAAAGTTAACATAAACGTCCCCCACAGCAGATCCCCCACATTCCTCACTGTGATGGAAGGCAATAAAGTCTAATCTTCTTCCCTCTTTATTCCCCCGCGGTCAGGGGAGTCGAACCATCCGCAGTCGGGGCAATTGAAGCTCCCGCGTCAGGGAGATCGACGATTATAATGATATGGAATAGCAATAGGCCTTGTGGAGAATCACAAGCCTGCTCTACCATTCAACAGGATTGCAGCTGATCTTTTACAACAATGCCATTTTCCTGTTCCATCCGTATTTCCCTGATTCCTTTAATATCAGAAATAACATGTTTTGAATTCAGGAAAATCAGTTGTGACATTGCTGAATAAGTCAAGTCTTGACGGTATGAAGAAGAATTTCAGCAGCAGCATAAGTATAGAACAGAGCTAGATAGTTTAAGTTCAGGCCAAGCTACGATACCTTTTCTCATAACCCATGTTGCCACCTGCGGAAGATGATCAGTCAGGATGAGAAAGGCAAAGGAGCTGAAGGCTACTTAAAAAAAGTTTCCATTCCACAGTTTACCCAAGGAATTATTTTTTTTCCTGGCCAATTGTTAGTTGGAAAATTAAAATCCTTGAGATTAAGGAAACACCACAGTGACACAGTTGAGCCACAGGTGTGCAGCTGTCTAATAGCTCCATCGTGTTGGGTTTGAGTCTGACCACCAGTGCTTTCTGGAGTTTGCATTTTTCTTTGTATGACCATGTGTTTTCTCCACATGCTCCATTTTTCTGCCACATCCCAAACACATGTTGCCTGTGGCTACAATCTATCTTCTGCTATACATACCTAAAACATCCGATCTTGTTATCTTCCGGTTTGGCGGTCTTTCTATTTGCACAAAAACGGTTCGCGATAACGTTATGATTTTTTGCCAGTTCACTTGCCATTCTTTTGTGCTGCGAGTCCACCAAGTTTCGTTCCGATCGGTTGAACGTCGTAAAGGTTAGCGAGGTGTAAAAATCTTAAAAAACGCGCGTGCGCAGATCGGTCGCTTCTCCTGCCAGTCAGCGCTGCGCGGATTAGTCTCTTCCCCTGTCACTCCCTGGAACGGTCCGCCCCTTCCTGCGCCATCGCGTCTTTACTGGAGCTGAGGGAAGCCGGCGAAGGTTTCCAATTGGACTTTAGGAGGGACCCGTAGCCCAGCCCAGTCCCAAGCAGTCCAGCCCAGCCGCAAGCAACCCCACCTCAAGCAGCAGCCCAGCCCCAAGCAACAGCCCAGCATGGGAGACCCAGCCCGGAGTCGGAAAGCGGAGAACGACCAGCGACCAGCATCCCGGCAGAGGAGAACGACCAGCATCCGCAGTGAGTCCCTATCACACACCGCCAATTCCAGCACCCCCTCTGGTCCCCCCCCTCCCTGGCTCCCCCCCCCCCCCCCCCCCCCGATGGCTCTTCCCCCGACTTTTCTCTGAGCTCATTCCCTCCCCGGCACACACCCCTCTACCCCCACACACCCCCCCCTACCCACCCCCCCCCCCACTCACACACAACCCCCCCCCCCCCCCCCCCCCACACACACACACACACACACACACACAAACCCCCTGCTGGTCGATGTTGTCTCAGTGGGCTCGAGGGCCTGTTTCTGGGCTGTATCTCTAAACTAAACTACAGTCCTTAGATAGAATATTTATGAAATTTGATCAATTTGTAAACTCATGATTTTGAATAACTTTGAGGCTAGGAGCCCCTTGGGTAAACTGGGGTGAGGCAGTAAACATGGGAAAGTTACTTGAAAAGAGCAATTACACAAACAACTAGGAATTGACAGTGCGAATGATGAGATCCTGCTTTAGCTCGATAATCTAGAACCAGAGGACATGGGATGGGATTGCTTATTTGGAACACAATTTCTTATAAATGTAGAGGTCTGGAAACCTTTTGAATTCACTACATCAATGCTAAAGATTGTCAGCCATTGTTACCCATCAGTGTCATTCATGCTCTTCAGGAGGGAACGGTTGGCATCCTCAAATGGAACAATCTTTATAAATCCAAGACCCACTAATGTAATTGATTCTTAAAATGTTCTGAAATAATTCAAAGAAAATTGGGGATGGGCAATAAACGTAGATGGGACTAGGGGAAAATAAGTGTTCGGCACGGACTTGTAGGGCCGAGATGGCCTGTTTCCGTGCTGTGATTGTTATATGGCTATAAACGCTGACCTGAAAGACATTCATAATTTACATACACAAATTAATAAAAAGTTAGCAGAAACTAATAGAATGGCAATGAGACCTGATGAAAATATGCCTGGTAGATGTAGCTATCAAGTTATTGAATGGTGGAGCCTGTGAGCAGATAGTGTATGTCGGTTTTTATTTCTTACATTCTATGAATAGTTTTTATTCAACATCTGTAAAAAGTTGCGAATGAAATGTGCAGTAAACATAACTGCTTAGGTACTCCCGTGTTTTTATTATTTTGAAATCACATGGTGAATCGCAATATAGTCAAATTCCAGTGTCGACGTGTGAGACAGGCTGGCATTGAAAATTGTGAGGTATATTTCCGATAAAAACGCACGGAACAGTTGATATCTCACAGTTGAGAGTACGAGACGGACCGGGCCCATTTTATTTTTAGTGCATTTTGTTTCAAGCAGGAACTCCTTGTGTTTTGTACATTATGCCTTCTCAGGTCACTATTTTATTGCCCACGCCTGAGTTAGTTCCTCCGTAAGTCTCTGCAATCGTTCATCCCATCAAGTGATGACTGCCCGTTATTTGCCTGCAAGGTGCAGCTGACTTTACGGCCCAGGTCTGAGCTGAAGGATCCAGCCGCTCTCTGGCGACACGTTATGCGGCAGGCAGAGGGTTGCCCTAGTGCTGCTGCTGCCCCCTGCCCTGCCCTGTCCCAGCCCGGCCCTGTCCCTGCCCTGCCCCAGCCCGGCCCGGCCCGGCCCCAGCCCGGCCCGGCCCGGCCACCGGGTGGGTGCGGCGGATCTGACCGGTCACCTGGGCCTTCGCGTTAATCTGCCACCGCCGTTAGCCCCCGCTGACCCGCACCGTGCCCTACCTGCTGGTCTCCAGTGAGCAGTACCTCTCGGGCAAAATCTTCAGGCATCGCTCGAAGAAGCAGACGTGCCTCTCCCTGAGAAACTCCAGGTGCTCTCCAGCCGTCGTCTCCTCGGCCATGTTGGATCGCCATGGACACGCTCCGCCCCGCCCCGTCCCGCCCGGCCCGCCCAGCGAGTGCGGGAACACGCTGTCGCCACCACCAGGGCGGGAGCCGCACGACAGGCAGGCAAGCAAACGCCTGGTCTGCAGCAAAGATCCTCTAGGATCTTTGGTCTGCAGCTCTTTGGTCTGCAGTGCATTTACTCCCAAATACTCACTCCCTCATCTCACGAGCAAAAGTCAAATTACAATATTATTCAATTCAATTTATTCAATATTAACGTTATTTAGACTCTCCCATTTGTATACATGTATTTGCCTGTGTTAACCAGTATTTTTATTTGTATTTTTATTTTGTATTTTTATTTCCACTATCTTGCACCATGACCAGACGCCAAACTGCATTTCGTTGTACCTGTAGTCGTATTTGTGCAATGACAATAAAGTTGAATTGAATTGATTTGAATTGAATTAACAAATGGAAAATCTTTCAGATTTAATAAAGAAATTACTAAATATTGCTCTTGTATATATAAAAATAGTTGTATTGTGAAAATGTACTTTTGTTTTAAAATGCTATGTGAAATATTTCTTGACTATCCTAAAAGTTTAGTTTAGTTTAATGTCACAGTGAAAAGCTTTTGTTGCATGCTAACAGAAAGACTAGTCTATACATGATTACAATCCAGCCACCCACAGTGTACAGATCCATGATAAAGGGAATAACATAGCATTTAGTGCAAGATAAAGTCCAGTAAAGTTCGATCAAAGATAGTCCAAGTGTCTTAAATAGAAACAAAGATGATTAATGGTTGGAAACATAAGGTCTTCACAGTAAGCCAATCGTGATCACTGACAAAAATTGAGGATAGCAGCAACCTAATTCTCAATTGGTCCAATGGTCCACAATTTGTATGATTAAATTTAGTGCTATTAAAACCCCACTCAAATGCTTAATTATGAACTAGTATTTGAACATAATTACATGCTGCTAAGAAATTCATATCTAAATCAACGTTTTGGATTAGAACATACACGTTAAGATTAGCAAGTTTGCAGATGATACAAAAGTGGGTGGTTTTGCACAGTGACGATGGTTGTGAAAAATTGCAGCAGGATGTTGATCAATTGGCCAGGTGGGCTGAGGAATGGTTGATGGGGTTTAATGCAGAGAAATGTGAGGTGTTGCATTTTGGAAAGTCTAACATGGAAAGGATCTAAACCAGGGGTCGGCAACCTTGTTCTGCATAGGGGCCAGGACCCATGTCTGTGAGCGGATCACGCGCCACATCTATCGCCATAATTAATAAATAGCGGTAAAAATAATACATACTAACTAAATTAGTAAATAGTAATAATACATGCTAATAATACATAAATTAGTAATAATACATACTAACTAGTAACACTTGGTGTTGTTTTTCGCATTAGTTTTCACGTGTTTTTCATTTAGTTTTCTGCAGTTCCCAGGTCGCCCGCGTGCCCCGGGACTGGCTGCAGCGCCCAGGTCGCCCGCGTGCCCCGGGACTGGCTGCAGTTCCCAGATCCCTCGCGTCTCCGGGACTGGCTGTAGTTCCCAGGTCACCTGCATGCCCCGCAACTGGCTGCAGTTCCCAGGTCGACTCGCCTGCCCCGGGACTGGCCCCAGTTCCCAGGTCACGAAAACGAATTGAAAAAAAAATACGCCTGCAGGCCGGATGATTTTGGGTTGCGGGCCAGATCCAGCCCATGGGCCGTAGGTTGCCGACCCTGACCTACACAGTGAATGGTAAGGCTCTGGTTGTGTTGTAGACCAGAGGGGTCTTGGAGTGTAGGTGCATGGTTCCTTGAAGGTGGAGTTTCAGGTAGATCAGGTGGTCAAAAACGCTTTTGGCACATTGGCCTTCATCAGTCTGAGTATTGAGTATAAAAGTTGGGAGGTCATGTTGCAGATGTATAAGACATTGGTGAGGACGCGTTTAGAGTATTGTGTTCAGTACCGGACACTGTGTTATAGGAAAGATGTTGTCAAGCTGGAAAGGTTACAGAGACAATTTACGATAATGTTGCCAGGACTAGAGTGTCTGAGCTATAGGGAGAGGTTGAGTAATTTAGGACTCCATTCCTTGGAGGGCAGGGGGATGGGTGATTTTATAGAGGTGTATAGGATCATGAGAGGAATAGATGCACCGAGTCTCTTGCCCAGAGTAGGTGAATTGAGGACCAGAGGTTTAAAGTGAAGAGAAAAAAATTTAATAGGAATCTGAAGAGTAACCTTTTCACACAAAAGGGTGGTAGGTGTATGGAACAAGCTGCTATGGAGGTAGTTGAGGCAGGGACTACCCCAACATTTAAGAAACAGTTAGACATGTAGGTGGTTTGGAGGGATATGGACCAAATGCGGGCAGGTGGGACTAGCAGAGCTGGGATAAGTTGGCTGGTGTGGGCAAGTTGGGCCGAAGGGCCTGTTTCCATACTGTATCACTCTATGACTCTCAAAATAACTGTCAGCATTGGATCACTGCAATTAGAGCATGGCCGCCCAGCAAAGTCCCATAAAGAGAAATACCAGGTGATAGGTTTTAGGTACTGATAAATAAATGACAAGCATGCAAGAAGAACTCTCCATATCTTTAGAACATGGAGAAATTTAGCCTTTCTTGGCAAAAGGACCATTAATGGATAAGATCAGCAATCTGATAATTGCATAGTGATATGGGTTAATTCTAAAGTTATTATAACAATCAATTTTAAGTTACCAATCCAGTTCAAACATATGTTATGTCTTTTTTATTGCTATTGTATTATTTGTTTTGTTATCAATGATTCTAAATTCCATTTTGCTTTGATTATTTTGCGCATTCAAGTGCAATTCAATCGTTGTTCCATTTCTGGTACACAAATACAGATTTTTTTTAATGTTCCTTGCCTCTTTTCCATCAAATCATGAACTCCCATTTTCTTCAACTGTTTTGCAATTTATTTAACAATGAAGATAACATACAATCACTATTTAATGTAAATACTTGTAAAACAATATCTTTATATCCCTTTCCGCCAACTAGGAATAGCCCTGAAAAACAAAAGAAATTATGATCATGAGAAAACCAACCAAAGCACAAAAAAAACACTATTTCAATATCCAATTTTTTGCCATGCTAAATCACTTACCGGTGAGGAAGATGCAACATAGGCCCACCATCAGATTTCCCTGTATTTTTTGTGTGTTCTTCCCAACCTTTGGTAGGTTTGAATAGTCTTGATGGGTCATGTTGTATTTGAGCTTCAACCTAAGCAAATATATAGCAGTACAAATGTTTGTGTTAAACATTTCTCCAAAGGTAACACTCTGTCTAAAATTAGATATCCATTTTACATCCCATCTTCTAAAGATGATAAATCAACTGCAGTTTTATTTCGGACATTTAAAGTAATTTTTCTATGTCTAGGTAAAACTCAGTCCAATCATACTTAAACATTGGCTCTCCTATGCATGCGTCAAACAAAGATTTCTATCAGAAATTCTGGTGTAACTCAGCGGGACAGGCAGCATTTTTGGAGAGAAGGAATGGGTGACATAGAAACATAGAAACATAGAAATTAGGTGCAGGAGTAGGCCATTCGGCCCTTCGAGCCTGCACCGCCATTCAATATGATCATGGCTGATCATCCAACTCAGTATCCCGTACCTGCCTTCTCTCCATACCCCCTGATCCCCTTAGCCACAAGGGCCACATCTAACTCCCTCTTAAATATAGCCAATGAACTGGCCTCAACTACCCTCTGTGCAGAGAGTTCCAGAGATTCACCACTCTCTGTGTGAAAAAAAGTTCTTCTCATCTCGGTTTTAAAGGATTTCCCCCTTATCCTTAAGCTGTGACCCCTTGTCCTGGACTTCCCTAACATCGGGAACAATCTTCCTGCATCTAGCCTGTCCAACCCCTTAAGAATTTGTAAGTTTCTATAAGACGTTTCGGGTTGAGACCCTTCTTCCGATCGAGACCCTTCGGGATCAGATTTATTTTATAAGGTTGTATTTAGACAAGCTGATCCCGAAGGGTCTCGACCCAAAACATCACCCATTCCTTCTCTCCAGAGATACTGCCTGTCCCGCTGAATTACTCCAGCATTTTGTGTCGACATTCAATTTAACCCAGCATCGATCAACCGACTGGAAACAATTCTGCAAATTTTAGCTCACATAAGCATAAAATCATGAGATCCGGATGTAAAAGCTAATCATTAACATATCATGTCTACTTAAGCTTTCAAATTAAGATTGAGTTTTATAAGCAAAATCTCAGTGGCCAGGATGTGTCTGAAAGAAAGAACATTATAATTTCAAGTTGATGCTCTTTTCTTGGAACAAACAATGTTCTGATGAAAGTTTATGATTTTACTTGATTCTCTGTCCCTGGATGGTGCCTGCCAAGTATTAGCAGCAATTTCAGATTTAAGTATTTAATGTCATTTTTGTAATCATTTGAAGAACCTGCCTTTTGGTCACTATTCATCAGAGCCAATATAGTGCAAAATTGGAATATTAAATAACATTTTCAAATTATTCTTTGTACATTATCTATTTCTTGCAAAGTTGTTATAACTTGTGTTTGTCTAAATACAACCGTATAAAATAAATCTGATGCAGGACAATTTCACTCTTATTGATCTAGTCATTCCAATGCCAAAACAAATATCTGCAATAAAATGTTATCAATTTGAAATTTATTTCTATTGAGCATTTCCATTCCTTGTTTTTTACATTTCATGTACCTGCAGGTACTTTTAAATTCAGATAGTGATTATGGTACAGAAATACTAGAACCTTTATCTGAAATATGATGTTATTTTTGTATTACACTTTTCTTCTCTCCATTCTTTACTTCATTCGCCTAATATTTCTGCTACATAGCTACATGGTTCTGCAGGCAACTTTCAGCATTTATTTCCATGTGGAAGTTTAGGTTCCCTTGCAAGTATGCAAGTATGCGAAACGGCATTTCGTTTGGACAGTCTCCATTAAATTGACTATTGACTATTGAAGTATGCATAAATGCCACAGTCTCCATTTCTGCTGACAACCATCATTCCAATGGTGCTGAAACTATGGGGTTTAATCCGAGGTTTAGTAACACCATTTGATTCAAGAGAATGGAATTTATATGAGAAGTATGCAATTTGCAGGTAATCTACATTTTATGATTTAATTGTGACAATGTAAATGTTTTTTTCCCACTTTTTAATTCTTCAATTGGATACTTAAGTTTGCAGCAAATTGGTTTGCTGAAATTTGGAGCCATTATCTGTCAATTTTACTGTTTGCTTTACCTAACCTAGTCTAAGCAGAATTCCTCTGAAAAAGATGTTTTAAACTTTTCTTTTTCACTCCCATCATCATGGAAAATGAAAACAGTTTGGAAAGATTGGACCTCAAAAGTCTGGCCCAGCTCTAAGAGGGTTTAATTTAATCTAATCCACCTGCTAAATTTTCAGCTGCAGTTTATCATATTCCCATCATACAGTCTAACACGCTAGTAATAGACGGTACTCCAATTTTTTTTTAAAACAGACAAAAGCCACCCACATCAACTGTGCTTTCCAACTTATGAATGAGAAGTGATGAAACCTGGAGAAATTATCGTTATTATGTTCAATATACAGGATAGAAATAGACTAGCATCAGTTCAGTCAATCTTTTATGTTTGACTTGCGCACAACCCCTCGTCGAACTGTTTCAGAACAATTCCCTGATGCCTACCCAGCACTCTTTAAATGCACTCCTCGATAGATCTCTTTGAAAGCAAGCTTCACATTCCCGCTGCTTGCTTGGTATTTCTATTGAACTTTTTAAAACCACAAGTGGCCTTTACTATGAGAGTCAAGGCTTCCAGAATGTACATCCTTTCCTGATCTGAAATCATTTTTCTGTATTCATGATTGGTAACCTCAATCATTTTGTTTATGAACTACAAACTAGTGTGTACAAGATTGAATACAATTTTAGCAAAAACTTTCAATTCTCACCCCAGTGTTCAGTTTCCTTCAATGGGGAAATAGCGTAATTATGGTGTGGTTTTATTCTCAATATACAAATTCAGATTCATACTTTAAGCTCGCTATTTTTTTCTTGAGCAACAATATAACACGTTTCATGTGTCAGTGATGAAATTCAATTATATCCTTATTCTTCCCATTCTGGTCTTCTCCTCAAATTCACAAATTGTAATTTTACCCAAATTATTTACTGATATTGTGAACAACAGGAGCACCAGCAATGATTCTTGTGGGACTCGTCTTCCAATCTACTGGCTGTCACAGCTATGAATGCTTCCAATCTTTTTGATTTTTAATTCCCTACTCTGCCTGTGGTCCTCTGATTATTGGTACATTTTCCCGTCTTTGTTGTACTTCCTCAAATATGTTTGTTAATGACTCTCAGGATTAAATTTTATTTGCCACTACTCTGTCAAATTAACCAGACCATTATAAATGTCAATTTTTTTACCCAATTCGCCAGTTTACCTTGTATCCAATGGACTTTGGCTTTTTTTGATCAGCCTACCATATGTACATTGTCAAAAGTATTGCCAACATCTGCATGGTTGGTAACAAAACATCAACCCTTCTTGTCACCTCCTTAAAGTATTCAATCAAAAATTAGTCAAACATGACCTCGCCTTACAAATCCAAGCTGAATGCTCTTGGTTAAGCTGCGTTTTTAATAAATAGATTTATTTTAATCAAATTCCAATAAATAACTAAACCTCTAGTATTATACCTACTGGCTTGGAATTACTTAGTCCATATTTACCTCCCTTTTTATAAAATCTTTATGGGTACATCAATTCTCAGCACCACTCCAGAAGCTAGAAGGGACTGAAAAAGTACGGCAAGAGCCATTACAATTTTTTCCCTTGCTTCATATTTTGTATTTCTTTACACCATTAGAAAGTGGCTATTTAACCCATTAAGTGATTTCTGGCTCTAAGAGCAATCTCATCCCCAAATTACATCCCTTCAAGTTATTCCTTCTCACATGCCCATCAACTCCACATTGATAAATCATATCCCCCCCCCCTCTCCCTCCCACCGCAGCTAAACTAGGAATAATTTACAGTAGCCAATGAATCTAACATATTTGGAATGTAGGAGGAAACCCAAGCACCTGGGGAAATCCCATAGAAAATATCACACAGACAGCATCAGAGATCAGGACTAATCCCAGGTTGCGAGAGCTGTGCAGCAGCCATGTTACCAGCACGACATTCCTTTTAAGAACTCAGGATACATTTCACACATGTGCATAATTGGGAACAAGCAAGAAGCAAATCCGTCATGAGATGGAGTGTTGGAACAGGTGAAAGAATACATGTGACCTACTGCCATATTTTATATTCTTGTACCTTCCTATCGTTAGCGGAGTTTGGATTATAGACTAACAGGATAGAGTATGCCGCCAGCCTCTGAGTAGTTTATTTGGTTGGTGGCATCTGTATCTGACTAGTTCACATAAATAAACAAAAAGGTCTAAATGAGTTGAAATTCTACATTCTTATAAAGTCAGCTCATAGCTATCAGTAGAAAGTCTTTATCAAAAGCACAAAAGGATCAAAAAAATCCCGAGTCAGAAGAAAACCAGGAAAGGGATGCTGAGTTCATATTTTGACAATTCTCAGTAATCTGCCATTGTATTATTCCATTCAGAAAATGTGCTCAACAAATGTAGTTAATCATTGCGAATCCCATTGAGGCAGTGGCTAATATTCTGTTAAAAACCAGAAACAAAACCTTCTCTTTAAGCTTGGCAAATCTCTTCTCTCGCTCATCCTCCAACTCTTTCTTTGTTTGCTTTTCTGATAATTTGAACTCCAATTTGAGAAAATCCTGCGTGATATAAAAATACATTGAACAATCATGAGATTAGTATATCTTGGCATTATGTTCAGCTTAGACATTGAGGGCTGAAGAGCCAGTTCCTGTTTTATACTTTTCTATGTTCTAATTGCTTGATTTAACCAATAATGACAGATAATAATGAATATCGCTTTTTCATTGAAACACAAAGTATTCCAAAGGGTTTAAAATGCTAATAATATTTTGAATTATACCTTAATTATATATTTAAAATATGTAACAAAAACTGAGACTTTGGAAACAGGCCATCTCGGCCCTACAAGATACAAAAAAGTCCCACCTACATAACCCTCCATTTCTAAATATTTATTTTTAAATGATACCAATTGCAACTTCCACTGCATTGAAGACCATCCGACAAATTATATTTTAATCTACAATTTGAGAGGGAGAAGGGTAAATTGGAGGTGTCAGTATTACAGTTGAACAAAGAGGACCATGGAGCCGCAAGGGAGCAACTGGCCAAAGTTGACTGGAAAAATACCCTAGCAGGGATGACAGTGGAACAACAATGGCAGGTATTTCTAAGAATAATACAGATGGTGCAGGATCAGTTCATTCCAAAGAGGAAGAAAGATTCCAAGGGGAGCAAGGGGCTACCGTGGCTGACAAGGGAAGTCAGGTACAGTATAAAAATAAAAGAGAACAAGTATAACATAGCAAAGATGAGCAGAGGATTGGGTAACTTTTAAATTGACTGCATTTCATCGTCTCTGTACTGTGCACTGCACAATGACAATAAAGATTGAATCTGAATCTAAAGAGCAACAGAAGATAACTAAAAGGGCACTACGGGTAGAAAAGATGAGGTACGGAGGTAAGCTAACCAAGAATATAAAGGAGGATAGTAAAAGTATCTTTAGATATGTGAAGAGGAAAAAAATTAGTTAAGACCAAAATTGGACGCTTGAAGACTGAAAAGGGCGAATTTATTTGGGGAAACAAAGAAATGGCAGACGAGTTGAACACGTACTTTGGATCCTTCTTCACTAAGGAGGACACAAACAATTTCCCTGATGTACTACTGGCCAGAGGATCTGGGGTGACGGAGGAACTGAAGGAAATTCACAGTAGGCAGGAAATGGTGCTGGGTAGACTGATGGAACTGAAGGCTGATAAATCCCCAAGGCCTGATGGTCTGCATCCCAGGGTACTTAAGGAAGTGGCTCCAGAAATCGTGGACGCATTGGTGATCATTTTCCAATGTTCTATAGACTCAGGATCAGTTCCGGTGGATTGGAGGGTAGCTAATGTTATCCCACTTTTTAAGAAAGGCAGGAGAGAGAAAACAGTTAATTATAGACCAGTTAGCCTGACATCGGTGGTGGGGAAGATGCTGGAGTCAATTATAAAAGATGAAATAGCGGCACATTTGGATAGCAGTAGAAGGATCGGTCCGAGTTAGCATGGATTTACAAAGGGGAAATCATGCTTGACTAATCTTCTAGAAATTTTTGAAGATGTAACTAGGAAAATGGACAAGAGAGAGCCAGTGGATGTAGTTTACCTGGACTTTCAGAAAGCATTTGATAAGGTCCTTCATATGAGATTAGTGGGCAAAATTAGAGCACATGGTATTGGGGTAGGGTGCTGACATGGATAGAAAATTGGTTGGCAGACAGGAAACAGAGTAGGGATTAACGGGTCCATTTCAGAATGGCAGGCAGTGACTAGTGGGGTATTGCAAGTCTCAGTGCTGGAACCGCAACTATTTACAATATATATAGATGAAGGTATTAAAAGAAACATTAGCAAATTTGCAGATGACACAAATGGGTGGCAGTGTGAACTGTGAGGAGGATGCTATGAGAATGTAGGGTGACTCGGACAGGTTGGCTGAATTAGCAGATGCATGGCAGATGCAGTTAATGTGGACAAATGTGAGGTTATCCACTTTGGTGGCAAAAACAGGAAGGCAGATTATTATCCAAATGGTGTCAAGTTGGGAAAAGGGGAAGTACAACGGGATCTGGGGATCCTTGTTCATCAGTCACTGAAAGTAAGCATGCAGGTACAGCAGGCAGTGAAGAAAGCAAATGGCCTTCATAACAAGAGGAGTTGAGTATAGGAGCAAAGAGGACCTTCTGCAGTTGTACAGTGCCCTAATGAGACCACACCTGGAGTATTGTGTGAAGTTTTGGTCTCCAAATTTGAGGAAGGACATTCTTGCTACTGAGGGAGTGCAGTGTAGTTTCACAAGGTTAATTCCCGGGATGGCTGGACTGTCATATGTTGATAGAATGGAGCGACTGGGCTTGCATACCCTGGAATTTAGAAGGGTGAGAGGGGATCTTATTGAAACATATAAGATTATTAAGGGTTTGGACATGCTAGAGGCAGGAAACATGTTCAGAACCAGGGGCCACAGTTTAAGAATAAGTGGTAAGCCATTTATAACGGAGATGAGGAAATACCTTTTCACACAGAGAGTTGTGAGTCCGTGGAATTCTCAGCCTCAGAGGGCGGTGGAGGCCAGTTCTCTGGATGCTTTCAAGAGAGAGTAAGATAGAGATCTTAAAGATAGCGGAGTCAAGGGATGTGGGGAGAAGGCAGGAACGGGGAACTAATTGTGGATGATCAGCCATGATCACATTGAATGGCGGTGCTGGCTCGAAGGGCCAAATGGCCTACTCCACCTATTGTCTATTGACAACCCCATGACTTTGGTATGCTGGACTGTCAGATTTTTAACACTATTGGAAGTTGTTAATTATTTTAATACTTTACTTTAAAATAAGTTGCACAATGGTACAATAAATATTCCAATGAATCAAGCAATTTTAAAGTGAGTGTGAGGTTGAAGTTAAAATCAGCCATCGTCCTCCGCCTGTTCCACCATTGAGGTCTTGGTTGGATGACTCTTTGTCAGAGGCCTCCCCCTCGACCATATCACCATGGGTGGCCCTACCAGGAGTGTAGCTCCAGACAACATCATTCATAGAAAAATAGAAAATAGGTGCAGGAGTAGGCCATTCGGCCCTTCGAGCCATTCAATATGATCATGACTGATCATCCAACTCAGTATGGTGTACCTGCCTTCTGTTTAGGCACAAGGGGCACATCTAACTCCCTCTTAAATATAGCCAATGAACTGGCCTCAACTACATTCTGTGGCAGAGAATTCCAGAGATTCACCACTCTCAGGATCTCAGGTCCACATAAGCTTCTTCACCACGACAAAGTGACAATCCATGAGAAACATCACTCCGTCAGCAAATGGCAAACCCTGGGATGGCAGATTATTTGAGCTTTACCTATATTTTCTAATTTAGGAATTTTATGAGCAAGCTAAAAGACTTACTCTCTCTTGAAACTTGGACATTCCTCTTTTCACAAGCCATAGATTTTCTTCTCTTTCAGCTTGCTCTTTCATTTGGGATTCCAGTTTCTGAAACTCCTTATCCTCCTCCTTTTGTTGAACATAAACTTCGAGTATTTTCTTCGCTTTATACCGCCTTTGGTTTTCCTTTCTTTGCTTTTTCAATTTCTCCGCATCTTCTTTCATTTGTTTTTCTCTATCTTGAGCAAACTCCTTTTCCTTCGCTTTCTTCCACATCTGGAGCCGGAAATCTTTTTCTTTTCTCTCTTTCTCAAACTTAAGTTGTTTAGCTACTTCTTTTGCCCGTTTGTCTGTATCTAGTTGAGCTTCATTCTGTGCTTGCATCCTCATCAACTTTGTTTTTTCTTGTTGCTTCTCTATTCTCCATTTCTGAATAGCCTGTCAGGTAATTTCAACAAAAATATAAATGGGTGAGTGAACACTGATAAACCTACTTCCTTGAATTACCGTTTCCCACCTTGAAGATGGTTTTAGTGCAAAAGTCATAAATCATTTAAGTCCCACTCAAACCTAAAGGTAAGATTTTCATAAAACTATAATAGTCTTCAGATTTTCCCTTCAGCTGAAACTAGTTTATATACATATATATTGACAAGCAAATGCTTTTCATTAAATTAGAGAGTGGGGGGGGGAGAGAGAGAGAGAGTAGGGGGGGGGGGAGGGAGAGAGAGAGGGGGGGAGGGAGAGAGAGAGAGGGGAGAGAGGGAGAGGGAGAGGAGGGAGAGAGAGAGAGAGGGGGAGAGAGAGAGGAGAGGGGAGGGGAGGGGCGGCAGCTCACAGGGGCCCGATCTGAGGACAGTGAAAAGCAGCGGGAGGACCAGCCGATCGTGGGCTTCTGCAAAGCGCACCCCACCTGTGTGACAGTGTCGGGCCGGGAGAGGGGGCAAAGGTAGCGCACCCACCTGAGGGAGAGGGGGGGGTGTCGGGGCGGAGAGGGGGGGGAGGGGGGGGGGAGAGGGGGGGGGGGGGGGAGGGAAGGGGGGGGGGGGGGGGGGGAGGGGGGGGGAGGGGGGGGGGGGAGGGGGGGGGAGGGGGGGGGGGGGAGGGGGGGGGGGGGGGGGGGGGGGGGGGGGGGAGAGGGAGAGGGGGAGGGAGGGAGAGAGGGGAGAGGGGGGGGGGGGGAGAGAGAGGGGGGGGGGAGGGAAGAGGGAGGGGGGGGGAGGGAGGGAGAGAGAGGGAGAGGGAGGGAGAGGGGGGGGGAGGGAGGGGGAGGGAGGGGGGAGAGAGAGGGAGAGAGGGAGAGAGAGAGAGGGGAGAAACACAATAGACAATGGAGGAGGAAGGGGAGTGAGAGAGTGAGAGAGATAGGATAGAGGGGGGCAGATAGATATATAGGGGAGAGGGGGAGGGAGAGGGGGAGGGAGGAGAGGAGAGAGGGGGAGGAGAGGAGGGAGAGGGGGAGAGAGGGGGGGAAGAGGGGAGGCGAGGGGGAGGGAGGGGGGGGGGAGGAGGGGGGGGAGAGAGGGGGGGGGGGGAGAGGGGGGAGGGGGGGAGAGAGAGAGGGGAGAGAGAGAGAGATAGAGAAATCCAAGATGGCAGCGCCCGCGGAGAGGCTTGCGTGAGTCCCGGGGACAATTATTAATAATCAATCGTCGCCGTCGTCTACTGAAGGTGAGGATTTGGGACTCGGAGCCCGTGTGGGGAGAGGGAAATATCCCTCCGTAACTTATGTTATAGCGGCCCCCATCGCCGACCTCACATGAACGGGAGATCGGGTCGGGACCCGAGGGAGAGGAAGCGAGGGGGAGAGAGAGAGAGACACTGGAGACCGAGACCAGAGGCACCGAGACCCGGAGTCGGCGAACTCCCGACACTGCGGGTGGGTCCCCGTTCCCAGTGAGGAACGGATGTGAAGCCAGCGCTGCCCAGCCCAGCCGTCGCTGTGAGAGAGAGAGAGAGAGAGAGAGGAGTCGGGTGTGTGCTGTGCTGTGTGAGAGGGACCCTGACTTTGCTGCAGCTCCACAAGGCCGTGAGTAACAGCCCGTGAAATCTGGCCCGAGGCTGGTCGACCCAACGCAAGGCCCGAACCCAAGAAGGTCTGTGTGGCCAAAAAACTACCTAAACATAAACTTATCCAACTTAAACTTAAACTTACCAAAAATAGCTGTTTCTAAGATGAACCCCTGAAAACCTATACCTAAAGTGGGACAGAGTGCAACAGGGAAACTTGGAAAAAAGAGAGAAAAAAAAGTAAATAAACAAAGAAATAAATAAATAAACAAATAAACAGATAAAATGCTGCAGACATATCAGAGCAGCATAGCATGCAGAACAAAGAGCTGGGAGATAGTATGCCTGCCTAAATGCAAGAGCATAAATGCGAAAGACAGACATAAGGAGAAAACCATCCAGGAAAACCCAGAGGTCCTTTATGCTGATTACGCCCAACATCAAGGGCATAGGAAGAAGTGTAACCTAATATTCTTCACCAACTACATCAATCCATGGAGAGACACTCTAATCGAAAACTACCCACATGTCCATGGGGAGGGGATTGTACGTGGGGGCAGACTAAAAGTATGCAAAGACCAAAGCCTGGATAAAGATGATCCTCTCCTTACAATTTCCTACTATCAAAAAGGCAAGATCATGATACAGGGAAACTTGGACTCTTTTGAAGAGGTCTTCCCCCTCCTAAAAGAGAAGGTAAATGAAAAAAGAACCAATAACCACCAGGATAACTATGAAGATGACAGTCCACTAGAGACAATTGCTGCCATGGCCATCTCTACCCCTCCTACACCTCACAATTCAGACCGTCAGCTGAGAGAGAACCTGGCTCATCTAGAACTCGAGTTCATGGAACTTAAACAAGCGCAGGCCAGGCAACTCTACCAGCTGAAAGAGGACTTCAAGCAGCTGAGGATGAAAAATGATAACACCACCTCTGAGATGAAGAGAACCCTGGAGGAGCTGAAACAAGAAAACGGTGCACTCCGTGCCCAAATATCCAAAATATAGGAGGACATGAATAAACAGGAAAAATAATTTGTCAAGCAGCTCCACAATGTCAGGGACATTCACCCAGAAGTCCAAAAAAAAGACACATGAAAACACACATAGCCCAGCTGCTGCTCGCTTTCCCATGCCTGCTCCGACCTCTCTGAGCTGCACTCAGCCCACCAATGCACAATTAGTGGGCACCCCTTCTGTTACACAGCTTGCCCCAGGTACACAGTCAACAGGCAACCCTCACCCAACTTCCTGCCCCCCAGTCTGAAGAGCAAAACCCCAAGGTGGTCCTACTGACTGATTCCAACGGGAAGTTTCTGGACCCCCAGAGGCTGTTCCCAGGTCGCCAGGTATTAGTCAAAAGGTGCAGCACCACAGACCAGGCAATGAGGGTCCTGAGCAAAGACACCATCGGGAGCCCTCAACACCTCGTGATCCACACAGGCACGAATGACTTGCACACCTTATGCCATCGTACTGCTGGGGCAATAACGAGGATGGCAGAAAAGGCCAGCAAAGAATTCCCTGAATCGAGGATTGTGATCTCTACCCTGCCCCCCAGGACGGATACCCCACCCCATGTGATCCACGATACCAACATGGAGATCAGCAGAGGATGTGCCACCCTCCCTAATGTCAAATTGGCCCACCACCCGACCATCGATATATGAGACCTCCATGATAGAGTACATCTAAACAGGCAGGGGGTGAGGGTCTTCGCAAAGAACCTCAAATATACTACCCTGGGACGTAACCTTCCCACCCCCTCGATCAATGGGAACCCAAGAGGCCAATCTGGACTCCCTCCCCCCCCCACCATGTCAGGACCACCCGCCAAACTGTGAGGAGACAGAACAGCCCAGTCAGGGCCACCATTGCCCCCAGCTCATCACTCCAGCCACAGCCGCGGATCACCTCGGAGATGGGAGAGATCAGGCAGCTGCTGCACACCCTATGTTCCCACCTCCTAGGGTAACAAAGGATACAAATATATAAACAGTCCCTTCCGAGTGACTGATAAAAACAGCATATGATTGCACTGAATTAGTACTGTTGATATTGTTGATATGATTGCACTGAATTAGTACTGTGGATATTGTTGATATTAATATTAATACTGTTGATATTGATTATTAATATAGTTATTATTACTAGGTGGCAGTATGAGTCTGCCTTACCATGGCATACAAAACTGTACCTAACATTCCCCAATTATAGAAAAAACTAGTGTTTTCGCACCTGTCCCACAAAATAGGTTTTATTTAAACTAAAAAAGAAGAGAATATAAATACAAAATAAATGAGTTCATTCCATATAGGCTGCTGGAATATCCAGGGTCTCTACTCTTCAACCTTCGGGATGAAGACTGGGAACCCTGAGTTCCTAAAGTCTATAGAAGACACTGATATAATGATATTAACAGAAACATGGTATCGAAAGGATACGTTCATTCACTGTCCCTCAGGGTACCAT
>NC_073379.1:91373891-91383891 GCF_028641065.1 Leucoraja erinaceus | reverse complement strand
GTTATGGAGTATTGTTTCTCTCTGATCTGGTGAAGTTTGACTGCCGCTAAAGTTGACATTGACATAGAATCCTGATTTGAAAATATTTTGCCATTCCTTCATCAGTGTTGGATTTAAGTCTTGGAATCATCACAGGGGACACATAGAAACATAGAAATTAGGTGCAGGAGTAGGCCATTCGGCCCTTCGAGCCTGCACCGCCATTTAATATGATCATGGCTGATCATCCAACTCAGGATCCCCGAAATACCCTCTGATTTGGCCACATCTAACTCCCTCTTAAATATAGCCCATGAACTGGCCTCAACTACCCTCTGTGGCAGAGAGTTCCACAGATTCACCACTCTCTGTGTGAAAAAAAGTTCTCCTCATCAGGGGATTTCCCCCTTACTCCCAGTTTGTCCTGGACACAACTCCCAAAGTTATGGGTCTCATCTCCTGCTACCCTGCCTCTTGCAAAGATACTATCCCCTACTCTCAATTTCTCCGTCTCCATTCAAGGACATAGTTGTTTTCTTCAGTTAACGTGGTTTCCCTCTGCTGTCATAGATGGATTCCTCGCTTGTGTCGGCTCTGTGTCCCGTGGTTCTGCCTTCTCCCCCCAGATAATGCAAGAATAGAGTTCTCCAGAGACTCATCAGTCTCTGCATCTTCACATCTTCCCATCCCCACCCCTTTTCGCCTTCCACAGACACTGCTCCCTCCACAATTCCTTGGCTCACTCATCCCTCCCCCAAAACCTTCCCATTCAACTGCAGAAGATGTAACACCTGTCCTTTTATCTCCTCCCTCATAGCCATCCAGGGACCTCAGGTGAGAAAGGTTTACATGCACTTCCTCTAACCTCATCTACTGCATTTGGTGTTCCCAATGTGCCCTCCTTGATATCCGCATGACCAGTGTAGACTTGAGGATCATTTCACCAAACACTTGTGCTCGGTCCACCAAGCCCTGCTATTTTAATTTCCCTTCACACTCCCATACTGACCTTTCTCTCCTGGACTTCTTTCATTGCCAGTGAGGGCACAAGCAGAATGGAGGACAGCATCTCATATTAGCGATGTTACAAAACCTAGCATCAGCGGCACTCCAGATCTGCCACTGCCTATGCGTGCGATTCCGGAGGCAACGAGACCTGGGGGTCATGGTATACCAGTCATTGAAAGTAGGCCTGCAGGTGCAGCAGGCAGTGAAGAAAGCGAATGGTATGTTAGCTTTCATAGCTTTCACACCTGGTGTATGGTGTACAGTTTTGGTCTCCTAATCTGAGGAAAGACATTCTTGCCATAGAGGGAGTACAGAGAAGGTTGACCAGACTGATTCCTGGGATGGCAGGACTTTCATATGAAGAAAGACTGGATAGACTCGGCTTGTACTCGCTAGAGTTTTGAAGATTGAGGGAGGATCTTATTGAAACTTACAAAATTCTTAAGGGGTTGGACAGGCTAGATGCAGGAAGATTGTTCCCGATGTTGGGGAAGTCCAGAACAAGGGGTCACAGTTTAAGGATAAGGGGAAAGTCTTTTAGGACTGAGATGAGAAAAACATTTTTCACACAGAGAGTGGTGAATCTGTGGAACTCTCTGCCACAGAAGCTAGTTGAGGCCAGTTCATTTGCTATATTTAAGAGTTAGATGTGGCCCTTGTGGCTAAAGGGGTCAGGGGGTATGAAAGTCCTGACGTCTTGTCGTAATCAAGGGTCACAAAGCAGTCATTCCAACTGCCCTACAGGACAAATATTTTGATGCCGTCCACAGGGGTCACCCCGGCGTGGAAGCAAACATACTCCGAGCAAAGAGCATGTTTTTCTGGCCTGGAATGACCGAATTCGTGCATGAGAAAGTTGAAGCCTGTGCTATCTGCAACAGCCTGTTGCCACACCAACAGAAAGGGCCCCTGCTCTCACACCCTGTTCCTCCTCTGCCTTGTTGCCTGCTTGCTACCAACATATTCGAATGGCGTGGCAAACAGTATCTGGTTCTCGTTGACTCGTATTCGGGCTGGTTTGAAATCGACCTGTTCCAAAGCCCAACATCCGCTGCAGTAATCCAAAAGCTGGCACACCATTTCACCATACACGGTGCCCCCGCACGTCTCTTGTCAGAAAACGGCAGTCAGTTCACTATCCAGTTTTTTAAAAACTTTGCTCAACTATGGGATTTTCGCCATGTCACCAGCAGTCCAGAATTCCCACAATCAAACAGACTTGCAGAACGGGCCAAACAATTGATGGAGTGCTCACACCTTGATAAATCCGATATCTACCTGGACCTGCTCAACCTGAAAAACATCGCCCGTACCCAATACTTGGGGCTCCTGCCCAACGTCTGATGTCCCGACAGACCCGTGCTGCACTGCCTGTGCCCCAACAACTACTGCAGCCACAGGTTCGTTCACCACTTGTTGTCCAGAGAGAAGTCCAATTTAATAATTTGAGAAGGCTTTTTAATATAATGTACTCTCATAAGAAGGAAATTGAAGATATCTCAGTGGTCACGTTGGATGCAGAGAAGGCATTTGATCAAGTAGAATGGCAGTATTTATACAAGGTACTCCAAAATTTTAATATGGGAGAGAATTTTATCAGATGGATTAAACTACTTTATGACAGACCTACGGCAAGAATATTAACTAACAATACACTATCTCCAAAATTTTACTTATCAAGGGGTAATAGGCAAGGGTGTGCCTTATCACCATTGCTATTTGCCCTTATGATAGAACCGTTGGCCGAAAGGATTAGAAATCACCCGAATATTCACGGATATAACAGCAAGGACTCAAAGAATAAAATTTCATTATACGCGGATGATATCCTTTTATATATTACTAATACACAAACGAGTATACCCACCTTATTAACACTAATTGAGGAATTCGGCTCTTTTTCAGGATACAGAATAAATTGGAATAAAAGCAAAATTATGTCTTTAAAACCACAGGATTCGAGACACTTACTAAAATTCCCCTTCAAAATTGCAACAGAAAAATTTAAGTACCTGGGTATTCAAATTACGAGAAGACACAAATTATTATTTAGTGCCAATTTTATACCACTATTAAATAAACTGAATGATACGATTAAATTTTGGAAAACGCTTCCACTCTCATTGATAGGCAGAATTAACGCTATAAAAATGACTTTCCTACCACAATTAATATATTTGTTTCAAGCAATTCCAATATATATTCCAAAATATTTTTTCAAAAAATTAGATTCCACTATCACTAATTTTATATGGGACTACAGAACACATAGAATTCAACGAAAGCATTTGTGCAAATCTAAAGAAGTGGGGGGTTTATCATTACCCAACTTTATATATTACTACTGGGCAGTGCATATTAAGAACATAATATACTGGCTAGATAGTTCCACTCAGCAGTTGGAGTGGATAAGAATGGAGAAAGAGGAGTGCTATCCGCACGATATAGGAACGATCCTGCTCTCACCGATAAAATTGAATAGTATAATATATAAGAAGAACCCAATTATTCACAATATAATAAGAATTTGGAAAACAAATAAAAGCATCCTTGAAATTAAATAATTTATCAGTACTAACCCCACTACTGAACAACCCCGCATTCAAACCTTCTCTCATCGACAACACATATCAGCAATGGGATAGACTGGGGATTAGGAAAGTAGGGGACATGTATGAAGTGGGCAAACTGTTATCATTTCAACAATTAAAATTAAAATTTAAATTGAAGGATAATCAATATTTTAAATATATACAGGTATGTGACTTTATGAAGAAACATACACATAGATTTCAAACTATATTTTTAGATCCTTTAGAAGAAGCAATGAATATTAAGGCTGATTCACAAAAATTAATATCATACTTTTATAATAATATATTAAATAGAGAATCACCCTCAACAGAAGCATTAAGGGAAGATTGGGAACAAGAGCTAATGACAAAGATCTCGAAGGATAGATGGGAAAAATATTTGATGAACACACATAACTGTTCTATTAATGCAAGACACAATTTAATTCAATTCAAATTATTACATAGACTATATTATTCAAAAACGAGGTTGAACAAATTTTATCCAAACGTCTCTCCCAGATGCGATAAATGTTTGTTTCAAAACGCTAATATAACACACTCATTTGTTGGATGTACAAAGTTGAATAAATTTTGGAGTGATATATTTGATATATTTACAAAGATTTTCAAGTCAAGAATAGAACCCAAAACGGAATGGATTATATTTGGAATAATAGGAGAAGATACCAATTGAAATACAGATCAAAATGTTTTTTTTTATTATTATGGGTTAATAATTGGAAAGAAATTGATACTTAAATTTTGGAAAAAGTACAACCACACCAACTGTTAAAATGTGGATTAGGATATGATGGACATAGCACGCCTTGAAGAAATGAGACTCCGACTAATAGATAAATATGACCAATTCTTAAAGAGTTGGTCTCCTTTCATCGACTTTTTGGAATCATGTGATGCAGCGGTGCCGTAAGGATTGCCGATTTCAGTTCATGACGCGGATAGATCTACATCTCCGAATACAGATTTGAAAAATTCTCTTTTAAGGGGCCTTCTCTTCTATTTCTACTCTCCTCTTTCTCTCTTCCTTTTTTTATTTTTTATATACACACTTCACGTTTTTCTACTCTCTGCCATCTATTTTTCCACTTTTTCCCCTTTCTATTGCTTTCTTTTTCTTGATCTGCTTACTTTTTTCTTATAACATAAAACTAGAGGTTGTACATAGAATGGATTACGGTATTACATAGTTGGCACCTAAAATTAGGCGCCACTGTACTGTTTTGTGCTGGTATTAACTTCTAATAAAATAAACAAAAAAAAAAAAAAAAAAACAAAAAAAGAGAAGTCCAACTGAAACATGATACACAAAAGCGATTTTATGATGTCCAGCAAACCACTTACACCTCTCTCCAGTGGCCAAGTCGTTCAAACCAACAAGGGCTATGGCCGTTTGTGTTTCATCCACAGTCCCGCAAAAGAACCACGGTCATACTTGGTGAGTGCAAACGGGAGGGATGTACAGAAGCAACGTCAACATCTCCTTCCTGTGAAGGAACCATGCCCTGCTGTCTCGTACCCTGATGCTCCGCATCCGATCTACCCATCTGCTGACGGACTTTCTCTTCCCTCACGACCTGTCTCCAGCTCCCTCACCATCACGCTGGGTGCCCTGCTCACCTGCCTCGCCGTGTTTCTCCCCTGGGTCCCCAGTGCTCCCGCCGCACAGGACCCCGGCACTCTCGCCGGGGCAGATGCAGATCTGTACCGTACGCGCGCGGGACGGGTTTGTAGGCCGCCCCTCAGATACGGGGACTTCGTTTGAACCATCTCAACTTCCCTGTATGTGCTATTAGCACTTCGGTTTCATTATTAATCAGTATAGATTGGATACTTTACATACTAACCAATGTAGTGTTTCATTATTATAAGCTCCGCCTACTACTACACCATTCATATTATCGCAACCCGACATGTGCTGTTAGTTAGAATACTGCATGGTAAGAGTAACATGCTGCAGTGTGTTGTATAGGTTACTCAATAAAAACTGTTATACCAGATCTGTGACTCTGTGTGATTCACTCAACAATTTTCAAGTAAGTCACAACAGTCCAATTCTGATATTTGGGTTGGTTTCCCAAATATTATACTTCCTTGTTTATATCTTTATGTGGACTCAGTGGACTTGGCATCTCCACCTCCCTCTGCAACTGGACATTGGACTTCCTCACTAACAGACCACAGTCTGTTAGGGTCAATAACCTCACCTCCTCCACTATAACACTGAACACCGGAGTGCCACAGGGCTGTGTGCTCAGCCCTCTCCTCTACTCCCTCTTCACCCACGACTGCATCCCAAAGTACGGATCCAACGCCATTATTAAGTTTGCTGACGATACCACGGTAGTAGGACTGATCAGCGACAACGATGAGTCAGCCTACAGGGATGAGATCCAGCACCTGACCACCTGGTGTGCCGACAATAACCTCATCCTCAACTCCAAAAAGACGAAGGAGATTATTGTCGACTTCAGGCAGACCAGAGGAGGCAGTCATACCGCCATCCATATCAACGGGACTGAGGTGGAGCGCGTCTCCAGCTATAATTCCTCGGAGTGCATATCTCGGAGGACTTGTCCTGGTCCCTCAAACACCTCCAAGCTGATCAAAAAGGCACAGCAGCGCCTTTACTTCCTTAGGAGGCTCAGGAAAGCCTACCTGTCCCCCCCAGATCCTGACCAACTTTTACCGCTGTACCATAGAGAGTATCCGACCACCTGCTTCACGGTATGGCGTACAGCAGCTGCACTGCTGCGGACAGGAAAGCACTACAACGGGTGGTGAAAACCGCGCAGCACATCATCGGTGCCCCGCTCCCTGCCATGGATGCCCTCCACCGAAAACGGTGTCTGAGACGGGCTGGGAAGATCATCAAAGACCCCTCACACCCCAACCATGGACTGTTTGCCCTCCTCCCATCAGGGAGGCGGTACAGGAGCCTCAGGTCACGTACCAGCAGGATGAGGAAAAGCTTCTATAACAACACAATCACACTGCTGAACTCGGAGTCCCGACGATAGATTTCTCTGGTCCCTCCGTCCCCCTTTGTTTAATCATTCTGTATTTCCTGATTATTCTGTATCTTCTCTCTTTCTATTTTTTTCTTGCTTTTTTTTTTTTCTCTTTATGTACAACTACTACGGACTGACGCAAAACTGCATTTCGTTGTACTGATACTTGTATTTGTGCGATGACATTAAAGTTGAATTGAATTTATTTAAGCTTTTAACTATAATGTTTTTATATGCAAGAACTGGAAAACTCTGCAGCATTGCAACATTTCAGAAGTGGTCAGAATATTTAAACACTTACATCTCCCGCTGTTCTTCTTTGAATTCACTAATTGCATCTTCAACCTCTTCCATTACTTCCCTCAATTTTTCTATAACTGAAAACATCACACGTCAATTCATCAGTAACTGAATGTAAGTAAATGCACAATTAGCATCATTAATAACTGAATGAATTAAATAAATATTTGGAAAAAAAAAAAGATTTTAAACTATCAACGATACAAATGTGACATGGATCAGTCTGAAGAAGGCTCTCGACCCGAAACATCGCCGCAGTCTGAAGAGAGGGGGGGGGAGGAAGAGAAATAGAGGGGGGGGGGAGAGAGAGAGAGTGGGGGGGGGGGGGGCTGGTACACACACACACACTCAAGATCAGAGTGTTATAGTTATAAGGACATTTGCATATTATACCTACATTCTGGAGTAGGTTTGACGTCTTTGAGCTGGCCCTGGAATCGCTTCACATTATGATGTATTTTTGCAAGCTGCTGTTGAACTTTCATTTCTAGAAAATTTCAGCCAAGAAAAACTAAATTACATTTGATGTTAAAAATGTCACATCAAGAAATAAAAGTCCCCTATTATGAAAGCCTGTGTCAAAACATTCTATATTTCTATTTATCATAATGAGATAGCGGTCTTCTATCTATATAATTAAAACTCAAATCTCGACCACTTCCTGTTTGCACTTCATATTGATTGTAGAAAAAATGCTACCACTTACAGCTGTGATTTTTGGCCATCTTACTCAGAGTCCCCCTCCGCTGCGCAGGACAAAATAATTTTTCCCATCGATGAAAAATAAAAGACTTATTAATGTTTTAAAAAGTTGAGATTCTCTCTCCTGTCAATCACGCTATGAAGGCCACGCTCCTTCCGGTGGGAGGGGGAGGGACTATAAACCCCGGAAGTGTGAACTGCCTCAGTCTCTGCAAGATGGGGGAGCGATAGGTCACAACTCTCAGTCTGAGCTGTGAATAACACTGAACACATGTCTACTAAACTGTGTTTAAGAAGGAACTGCAGATGCTGGAAATTCGAAGGTATACAAAAATGCTGGAGAAACTCAGCGGGTGCAGCAACATCTATGGAGCGAAGGAAATAGGCAACGTTTCGGGCCAAAACCCTTCTTCAGACTGATGGGGGGTGGTGGGGAGAAGAAAGGAAAAAGGAGAAGGAGCCCGAGGGCTGAGGGATGGGAGGAGAGCCCGAAGGCTGAGGAAGGGGAGGAGACAGCAAGGGCTAACAAAATTGGTAGAATTCAATGTTCATGCCCACAGGATGCAGACTCCCCAAGCGGAATATGAGGTGCTGCAGACTCCTTCCGGTGGGAGGGAGGGGGGGACTATAAAACCCAGAGGGAGGGAGACATCACTACTCTCTGTCTTTGATGGCCTTGCACCCTGCTTGAAATGGCATGAAACTGCACTTGAGTTTGGTGGCCTTGCACCCTGCATGAAACGGTATGAAACTGCACCTGAATTTGGTGGCCTTGCACCCTGCTTGAAGTGGTATGAAACTGCACTTGAATTTGGTGGCCTTGCACCCTGCTTGAAGTGGTAGGAAACTGCAGTTGAATTTGGTGACCTTGCACCCTCTTGAAATGGAATTTCAAGGAATAGCTGTGAGTCAACTGCCAGGCCACCAGCCGTGAGTGAGTGAGCTGCCAGCACACCAGGCATGAGTGACTGAGCCACCAGCCCAATAAACCATTCGGCCCACAATGTCCATACTAGACCCACTGGCCACCAATATTGGAATTGATGGAGAGGTCGAATATTGCTTTGGGGGACCAGCCCTCCAGTTTGAAGCTGAGACCCAACGGGTCCCACTTAGTCTAGTTTCTACTTAAAACCTTAATACATTTAAATGTCTTATGAATAACTATTTCAATACTACTCTTCAAAAGGCATTTTTAAAATACATGCAATTTTTAAAAGCTCATTTCACAGCTCAGAAACATTTCAAAACATTTCCCATTCAATTACTTTCTTTTGCAGTGCAGTCTATTGTTATTAAATAATTATGCAAAACAAGATCCCATCGAGCAAATAAGTGATTGGCCAATTAATCTGTATAAAATGTTGGTTTGAGGGGATAGACACACATAGCTGGAGCAACTCAGCGGGACAGGCATCATCTTTGGAGAGAAGGAATGGGTGACGTTTCGGGTCAAGACCCTTCTTCAGACCGAGGAAGATCACCTATGAAAAGTGATCTCCTGCCCCTACTCAGTTGATGAATCTTTAGCAGTCGATCAAATTATTGAAGGCGGCAAATGAGCATCTGCAGGTGTTGGATTACACTTGCAAGGCAGCCAAGTCAGTCATTTCAGCACTCAACATCCAGAATAAAGCAAAATACAGGAAGAAGCACAAAGACTTAGAAAATCACTTTATAATCGGCAGAGAAAAACACAAAGTTCATATTTCTTGTATAGTCTCTCAGTTAGTCAGACAGCATTGGTGATATAGTAGACATTGAAGAGGTTAGTAGACATTCAGTAAGTTTACAACAAAATCTAGATCAGTTGGGATGGTGGCCCAAGGAATGAAAAAATAAATGTAACTTTAACAAGTGTGAGGTGAGGTAAATATATCAAACTAGTGCAGAGCTTGCACAATATCAGATTCAGATTCAGATTCAATTTTAATTGTCATTGTCAGTGTACAGTACAGAGACAACGAAATAGTAGATCCCTAGAGAGTATTGCAGAATGATGTGGTAGTACAGGTATGTGGTTTCCTTAAAATGGTGAGCCTGGTGGACAGTGTGATGAAGAAAGAATTTGGCATGCTTGCCTTCATTGCGAAGGGGTTTGAGATCAAAAAGTGGCACATCACCATTTAGTTGTACAAGTCATTAATGAGACCACATGTATGCAGATCTGGCTGCCCAGCTGTAGCAACAATGTCATGAAGTTGGAAAGGATTTTTTTCTTAACGTGGGCAGGAGAATGAGGGACCTTATTTAGACATACAAGATTATGAGAGGTATGGATAAAGTGAATATTCACAGTGTTTTTCCACAGGGTAGAGGATTCAAAAACTAGAGGCCAAAGGCATGGGTCATGGACCATTGTGGGCGCAACCTTTCCTGAGTCATGATTCAGGCTGTGCTTTGTTC